>NC_092710.1:5159718-5355878 GCF_047496885.1 Scyliorhinus torazame | reverse complement strand
TGCACCTGCTATCTCCCCCTTGCTTAGCAAGCTCTGTTATTGTTCATTCCGTTCTTCCCCGAAGGTCATTCTGGTACATCGTTATAATAATTCGTTCACTATAGCTTACTCAGAACTTGACGTGTTAATTTTCCCATCATGCTTCATTGTTGACATCTTAATTGTGAACCAGAGTATATACATGTAAAACAACACAAAAACAACACAGAATGTTCATTTCTCACAGGGGGGAGTTGGCGGAGGGGGGAGTTGGGGGAGGGGGCAGGAGGCACATTGACGGTCTGCCACACATCATCCCATTGGGCGACGGAGACTGTTTCTCTGTCGAGTTGGCGTGGGGGAGGCAGCGCGGTCCCGGGATTGGCCGCCTAATGGCTGGAGCGTAGCGGTGGGCAGGGAGAGGGGGGCGGGGAAACCAGGTCACGTGACCAACCCTCCAGCAATATGTCCAATACGCGGTGGGCGGCCCTGACCCGGACGGACCTTCTGACGTCCCCGACCCAAAATGGCTGCCGCTGCCAGATCCTCCGCAGCTGGATCCGACGGCGACCACCCGGTGATGAGTGAACCCAGAGTTGGTCACCAGGCCCAACGGCCACATGTCCACCAGGGCCGAGAACAATAAAGATCATTTCAACCATAAAAATAGTGTCAACCGCTCATCATCCCTTTTTATTTCCCCCACCGGGGCGAGCTGGCATTTCCCCAATCCTGCAGCAATCGGTGGGATTTTCCAACCAAACTTTCCCCCTCACAAAAAAAAATGTTAAAATATGTAATCTCACAATTAACTTTATTTAAACTGGTGGAGAAACACTGGGAGCGCCGCCATCTTTGTGAGGGGCAGGCGAACCACATTATTGCGACCTATCGCCATAAAACGTGCTGGGAATGTTATTATATGTGTGTTTAATTGTGAATGGGAGTGTTTTGAATCCTCTTGCCGATCCATTCGGCTTTATTCAAGTTTAGGGCTCTCGCCCCGCACAAAGATGGCGGCCGCCACATGGCAATTCGACTGGCCGCGGTTCTGCCCTGTTGCCAAGGAGGATGGGTAAGCGGACAAGAGTTCACCTCGGTCAACCTGCTTCCTACCTCCTTGTACACCTCCGCCGGGAGAGTGTGGCACTCGTGCGCAATTACACGTGGCCAAGCACAATGATGCCTCAGGCTTGGAAGGGAAAGACCACAGGCGCTGGAGGGGAGCCACCCAACAATAATCCCCAGGCTGATCTGCTCTGTGGCCTTCAGTCCACTTTTTTGTCTGTCCCCCCATAACCGAAGGAGGCCATTCGGCCCTACTACCCTGTGCTAGCTCTTCAACAAAGCTCTCTGATCAATCCCACTCAGAAGGAGAGAGAGCGAGACATTAATTGAGCATCTGGGATTATACATAGGGGAAGAGAATACAAGAGCGTGGAGGTCATACTGAACTTACGCAAGCCTAGTTCGACCTCAGCTGGAGCATTGTGTACAGTTCTGGGTGCTACGGAGCAGCGAATGCAGGGGAGGTTCACGAGGACAGTTCCAGGGATGAGGAACTTCAGCTACGAGGATGGATTGGAGTGATTGGGACTGTTCTCCTTGGGGGCGAAAAGGCCGAGAGGAGATTGGATAGAGATGTTCAAAACACAGAATAATCTTTATTATTGCCACACACAGACTTACGAACACTGCAATGAAGTTACTGTGAAAATTCCCTCGTCGCCACACTCTGGCGCCTGTTCGGGTGCAGGGAGGGAGAATCCATTCGAGCACATTAGTGGTTATTTGAATGGAAACAATGTCCGGTGTGCAGGGAAGAGGCACTGAGTCACGATGCTCGTTTGGGAGAGCAGGTGCAGATGCGATTGGCCAAATGGCCTTCTGCTCCGAAACAATTTTGCGATAATTTTTCCTTCCGGTTTTAAACCAATTTCCATCGGAGAATTGATGGTTAAATGTGATTCCGTCTCCCCCTCTTGCAGGCAGTCGATCCCCGGCCTGTTTTCACGTCATTTTCTATTACGGGGTGTGTGGGGCCTGTGTTTATTGCCCGTTCCCTAATTGCCCCTGGAGCAGGTGGTGGTGTGCCGCCTTCTCGAACCGCCTGCAGTCCCTGAGGTGTAGGTCCGCCCACTGTGCTGTTAGGGAGGGAGATCCAGGATGTTGCCCCGGCGACAGCGAAGGGGCGGCCGACGTATTTCCCAGTCGGGGTGGTGAGTGACTCGGAGGAGAGCCTCCAGGTGGGGGGGTTCCCAGGTATCTTCTGCTCTTGTCCTTCTAGATGGTAGTGGGCGTGGGTTTGGAAGGTGCTGCCTGAGGAACCTTGGTGAGTTGCCGCAGTGCATCTTGTAGATGGGACACACGGCTGACACTGTGCGTCGGGGTGGGGGGGGGGGGAGTGAATGTTTGCGGGAGGGGAGCAATCAAGCGGGGCTGCTTTGTCCTGTATGGTGTTGAGCTGTATTTGGGGTCAAACACTCATATTTATCAGTGCAGACATATGTCTCCTCATATCTCCAACATGTAGAAGCCAGTTATTTTCTGTAGGTAAAAGATAACTATTTAGCATTAAGCTCCTAGTCCATTCAATACCATTTTAAAACTCACTCATAACCTCAGGTAATTTCAAAACACGCATTCAGCATTTCAAAACATAGCTTCAACAGAACACAGACAGCATTCTTATTCAGCTAACAAATACATTTGCAAGATAAAGTGACCAAGGACAGGGGGAAGGCTCCATGGCAGCGCCACAGGAACCTAAAGGCGCTATTGTCGTCAGCAACAAACCGTTCAGGCCGCTTGCGATAACAGCGCTCCATAACTCATGCAGGAATTCATCTGTGAAACATTTTAGAACTAATATTGCATATGGAAGATGGACAGCTTACCATCAAATCAAATGTATTTGACTCGAACCCAACCCAATTGGGATTACATAGGGGTGTAATTAGATGTCTGAAGACAGATATGATATAGTATAACTGTCCGGTTTCGTTCGGCCATTTTTATCCGGATCATTCGACACTCTCTCTGGATCATTCTCTCCCTCTCTCTTTCCAGAATCAATCGATACTTTGACTTAACTGTTCGCTGTCTTTCATGTTTCACTTTCTGACTTTGACTTTTGAAGTTATTGCGAGCTGTTTGCCTGAGCAAGAAAATCATTTCTGTAATTCTTTGAAAGATTCAATTGCCTACAAATTGCCTCTCTGTGAGTCCTATGCTGGCTGGACATTAGAGAATAAGGCTTTTAAATGGCTCTCAATTGTAATCAATGGAAGACAACGAAAACAATTCTCATTTGCACCTGAGAAGTTTCAACTTAAATTTCTACTGAGTTCTAGTAATCGCGAAAACCGCTTGGTGGATCTAACACAACACCCTCTAATTCTTTAGCAGATTCTCTTGAATCCAGGTCCCTCTGGTTTTCGAACCCCACCCTCCCAGCACTGGGAATAATTTCCCCATGATTACTCTATCGGAACCCCTCACACTTGTAGAGGGTGCCATCTCCGCTACTCCACTACTGGGCCGATATCTGGGGTTTGAATATCTGTGTGTGTCTCTCTCCAGCTGGCACTGAAACTTCAGAGGCCAGGGGATGTCGCGCTGGGACACTTCCACTGAAGAGAGCACTGATTCAAGCCTGCCGTTTATTCCTAACCGACAGCCTGAGACTTATATCACACAGATCTCCAGACCCCTACCAATACCCAGGTGATTCTCTCTCTTGCCGGTGGTGCAACAGCCACCCGGTTCCTACTCCACTAGAGTAGCTTTCCCAAGAGAGAGAATAGGACACTGCTGTTTATTCCCTAACCAGCAGTCTGTCCTGAGTGAATCGCTCAAGATGACCCTCGATTCCTGAACCCGGAATTAAGGTGAGGAGTATTTTAACAATGACTTGGTCAGAGGTCGCTGGTGAAAGATTGAAGAATTTAAACGACTCCAATTGTCATCAAATCAAGGTTTATTGTAAAACCCAGGTCAAAATCATCAACAGAAGAAACACAATATGATCTTATACTCTAATACACACTAAGTCTATTCAAAGGTAATATAGCGGACACAACGAAAATTCTTATGCTTACACAGGTTTTAGCAATATCACAGGCACAAAACAAGTTCCCTTCCCCAAAGCCTCAACCACTATTAAAATCAAGGGAGTTTCGTAAGCTGCTGCGGAGTACTTACGGTCACAGGCTGCAGAGGTCAAGTCAGGGGTGCAGAGGTCGAGCCAGGAACGAAGAGACCCCCAATCGAAAACACAGCCCCTTTTATATTGTTTTACCTGGCTTTGTCCTGTGATCGGCCAGCCCCTTTTGCATTGAAAAAGGTAAGATTTAAAGTTCCCGCTGGTCCCGCCCCCTTTGAGCCGGTCAGACCTGTCGAGATGGGAGTACCTCCCCTAGGTCCGCCTCCAGTCTGTTTTTTGAGATAACGAGGTTGAGCTCCCTTGAAGATTTTCAAAGACTTCCATCTGCTCCGGAGATAGCTGCTATGTTGATGGGGTGTTGATTGGATTCTGCTCTGGTGGAGGCCAGGTCATTTACATCTGCATGGGGCTATGACCATCCCATTGTCCTGCTTGCAGGCAGGCCCCCTGTGTATTCCCGTGCCCCTTGGTCTGTGTTTTGATCTTATCTCGTTGTCTGGCTCCTTCTTCCTTGTAGCTCCTAGGGGGGGGTTTGTAAATACTTATGTTCCCTACTCAGCTCAGCGGGCCAAGCCTGCTGGGAAAACTGGTTCTGTTCCCTTGGCTGGAAAGTCAGTTTACAGTCTCTGAGTTTCTCCAAAAGGGCCGAATTGCCCGAAAACCTTACACACTCCTGAATATCTCCATCGAATCTCCTCTTAATCTCCTCTGCCCCAAGGAGAACAATCCCTGTTTCGGCAGCCTCTCCACATCGAGGGAAATCTGCCGTCCTCACCCTGTGCGGAGCCTGCCCCTTCTTCCCGTGTGTGCGTGGGTTTCCTCCGGCTGCTCCAGGTTTCCTCCCACAGTCCAAAGATGTGCAGCTCGGCTAGATTGGCCTCCTTCGGTCCTGGAGTGATTCTATGATTCTCTTCTGGTGAAACTCCTGACGCACCCTCCACAAGCTCCCTCACTCACTTCCTCGCGTGTGACTCCCTGAATTGAACATGCTGCACCCACTGAGTCCTCACCAGTTTAACTCAAATTTGCTGTCTCGATGAGTGCTCCATTTGACCCTTTAACTTCAATTGAATCTCCTCATTTTTCCTCCCCAAATCTATCGCCTCGCTTCTCTGCCACTTGGCGTACAAGGGCAACGGTGGGTGTCGCGATGATATCCCTGGGCTGATAGCCTGGAGGGTCAGGGTGGAAGCGATGTGCTGAATGATCTCCTTCTGCACCACAACAATTCTTCAGGATCATTCAGGCACAGCGGGTTCCATCCCAAACATTTGAGTTCAAATTTAGCGACTGAACCTCTGTAACGATGGATGGATTTGTTATTTGTCACGTGTACCGAGGTACAGTGAAAAGTATTTTTCTGCTAGCAGCTCAACAGATCATTAAGTACATGGGAAGAAAAGGGAATAAAAGAAAATACATCGTAGGGATTCTTAAAAGATTAGAACGATTGTTAGTTAAGTAAAAAGTGGATCGGTTAGGGCGTGCTCGCAGAGAGCCGCCACGCTCTGGCGCCATCTTGTGTCAGTGAAGTTAGCCTCAGTGGTTGGAAAAACCAATCTGAGTGTTGCAGACTGGCACATTCCAAGGTCCGGGGCTACGTGCTGAGGGGCGCACTCAAGCTTGGGGCAGCTGCCGCCAAGGCGCAATGGGGAAAGACCACTGTGTAAAGTCTTTCCAGCAAATGTACACCGAGGGGCGGGGAACAGTGTAAACCCCCCTCGGCCTGGGTCTGGGTCATCAGGGCAGCACGGTAGCCTTGTGGATAGCACAATTGCTTCACAGCTCCAGGGTCCCAGGTTCGATTCCGGCTTGGGTCACTGTCTGTGCGGAGTCTGTACGTCCTCCCCGTGTGTGCGTGGGTTTCCTCCGGGTGCTCCGGTTTCCTCCCACAGTCCAAAGATGCGCAGGTTAGGTGGATTGGCCATGATAAATTGCCCTTGGTGTCCAAAATTGCCCTTAGTGTTGGGTGTGGTTACTGGGTTATGGGGATAGGGTGGAGGTGTGGACCTTGGGTAAGGTGCTCTTTCCAAGAGCCGGTGCAGACTCGATGGGCCGAATGGCCTCCTTCTGCACTGTAAATTCTATGATTAACACTCCACTGTATAAAAGAAACACGACGATGTGAATATTTAAGAAAGAATTGTAATGTAAAGAGGGATATGTGGGTGATGTCATCCCAATTGAATGCAAGAAAGTCAAGTGAATGTGTAACTTTGATGGGAATGTACAGTGAAGACAATTCGAAATGTTCTGTAATGTTTCTTAGCGATTTTATGAATAAAGTATATTTTTTGGGGAAAACCCCCCCCCATCTGGTTCACTGATATCCTACAGGGAGAGAAATCTGCCGTCCTTACCCGGTCTGGCCTACATGTGGCTCCAGACCCACACAGCAATGTGGGCGTCTCTTACCTGCCCCTCTGGAGGGGACGAGGGAGCCTCTCAGTCCAAGGGGCAATTAGGAATGGACAATAATTGAGAGAATAATTCAAAAAGGAATTGGCTTGGGTGTGACGGTTTCACCAGTCTGTTTCCTCGGTGTTTACGCACCGATTGAGGGGAGTAGGATGACGAGTCCTGGATGGAATGCACTTGTTCCAAATCTGGTTATTCCACATTAACTGCCAGAAATGTCTTTCATTGTTCACTTCAATAATTTTTGATGTTGGAGTTCAGCCAAACCAATGTGACGGGCGGAAATAGTTTGCCTGTCTTTCCCGTACAGTGCGATGAATCACCGCGATGTATTGCCAATTGTACAGAGTTGCTGTTGTTGAGCTAGTGCATAATCCCTTACCAGTTATTTTCTTTACTTTTTTTTGTGTGTGTTCTTTACTCTTCTATATATATTTTATCCTGTGTACAGAACGGTAAATACTTTGTTCCAAAACCCAATAAAAAACATGTATCAAAAAAAGATGTCTCAAATAGGACTCATTCCCCTCACACCTCTTGTTTTATTCTTCAATGCTGTAAGGGATAGGAAATCAAATCCCCCCCAGAGCACCTGGTCACAATGAATAGAGAAATGAGGAACTTGCACCTCCCTAAATTATCCTCGATTGTCGTAATAAGCCACCTGGTTCACTAATGTCCTTGAGGGAAGGAAATCTGCCTTCCTCACCCTGGTCTGGCCAACATGTGACTCCGGACCCACAGCAATGTGGGGGACCCTTACCCGCCCCTCCGGAACGGCCGAGCGGGCCTCTCAGGTCAAGGGTACACAGTTACTGACACCAGGCAGCTCATTCCCCATCGGGGAGCATTAACCCTTTCACACACCCTCTTCCCAGTTACTGACACCGGGCAGCCCATTCCCTATCGGAGAGCATTAACATACATAGATACATAGATAGTTCTATGGTACAGTTCTGGTCACCGCATTATAGGATGGATGTGGAGGCTTTGGAGCGGGTGCAGAGGAGATTTACCAGGATGTTGCCTGGTATGGAGGGAAAATCTTACGAGGAAAGGCTGATGGACTTGAGGTTGTTTTCGTTGGAGAGAAGAAGGTTAAGAGGAGACTTAATAGAGGCATACAAAATGATCAGGGGGTTGGATAGGGTGGACAGTGAGAGCCTTCTCCCGCGGATGGATATGGCGGGCACGAGGGGACATAACTTTAAACTGAGGGGTAATAGATATAGGACAGAGGTCAGAGGTAGGTTCTTTACGCAAAGAGTAGTGAGGCCGTGGAATGCCCTACCTGCTACAGTAGTGAACTCGCCAACATTGAGGGCATTTAAAAGTTTATTGGATAAACATATGGATGATAATGGCATAGTGTAGGTTAGATGGCTTTTGTTTCGGTGCAACATCGTGGGCCGAAGGGCCTGTACTGCGCTGTATTGTTCTATGTTCTATGTTCTATGTTCTAGATACATAGATAGGAGCAGGAGGAGGCCTTTTGGTCCTTCGAGCCTGCTCCGCCATTCATCAGGATCATGGCTGATCATCCAACTCAATAGCCTAATCCTGCTTTCTCCCCATAGTCTTTGATCCCGTTCTCCCCAAGTGCTTTGTCCAGCCGCCTCTTGAGTATATTCTATGTTTTAGCATCAGCTACTTCTTGTGGGAATGAATTCCACAGGTTCACCACTCTTTGGATGAAGAAATGTCTCCTCATCTCTGTCTGAAATGGTTCACCCTGAATCCTCAGACTGTGACCCCTGGTTCTGGACACATCCACCATTGGGAACATCTTCCCTGCATCGACCCTGTCCAGTCCTGTTAGAATTTTGTCAGTCTCGATGAGATCCCCCCTCATTCTTCTGAACTCCAGCGAGAACAATCCCGACCTCGTCAATCTCTCCTCGTATGACAGTCCCGCCATCCCTGGAATCAGTCTGGTCAACCTTCGCCGCGCTCCCTCGAGAGCAAGAACATCCTTCCTCAGAGAAGGAGACCACAACTGCCCACATCGACTGGCTCCCCCTTGTCGACTGTACTGGTTACATCTTCAAAGAATTCCGACAGATTTGTCAAGCATGATTTTCCCTTCATAAATCCATGCTGATTCCCTTCATAAATCCATGGGGGGGGGGGGGGGGGGGGGGGAGGGTGAACAGCCAGCTGTCGTGGTGCACATAGGCGCCAACGATATAGGTAAAAAAACAGGACGCGGTCCTACAAGCTGAATTCAGGGAGTTAGGAGTTAAACTAAAAAGTAGGACCTCAAAAGGTAGTAATCTCAGGATTGCTACCAGTGCGACAGGCCAGTCAGAGTAGGAATGTCAGGATAGATAGAATGAATGCATGGCTCGAGAGATGGTGCAAGAGGGAGGGATTCAAATTCCTGGGGCATTGGAACCGGTTCTGGGGGAGGTGGGACCAGTACAAACTGGACGGTCTACACCTGGGCAGGACTGGAACCAATGTCCTGGCGGGGATGGGGGGGGGGTTGCTAGAGCTGTTGGGGAGGGTTTAAACTAATGTGGCCGGTGGATGGGAACCAATTCAGGAAGTCGGAGGGAAGTAAAGCGGGGACAGAATCAAAAGGCAGTAAAGGGAAAGAGTAAGGCACAGCAGCCAAATCAAAAATCAAAAGGGCCACAGTGCAAGGTACAGTGACTCAGGAGAGCTCAGTGAATAGGCCCAGTAATACTAAAAGAAAACAGGAAGTAAAAACATTAATGGAATGTGAAGAAGCAGATTATGCTTCTCCGATAAGGAAAATTAGGAGAAAAATTAAAAAGAAATATAACTTAGGAGAGGTTACTGATAGAGGTGTTAACATTCAAAACAGAGGTATAAACGCCAACATAAGATAGTATTCGGAATAAGGTAAATGAGTTGATGGCGCAAATCCTCGTGAATGACTATGATTTAGTGGCCATTACTGAAACACGGTTCAAGGATGGTCACGACTGGGAGTTAAATATCCGAGGGTATCAGACTATTCGGAAGTGGATGGTAAGGGAGGTGGTGTAGCTCTGTTATTTAAGGATGACATCCGGGCAATAGTAAGGGATGACATTGGTGCTATGGAGGATAAGGTTGAATCCATTTGGGTGGAAATCAGGAATAGTAAGGCGAAAAAGTCACTGATAGGAGTAGTCTATAGGCCACCAAATAGTAACATTATGGTGGGGCAGGCAATAAACAATGAAATGACTGATGCATGTAGAAATGGTACAGCAGTTATCATGGGGGATTTTAATCCACATGTCGATTGGTTTAACCAGGTCGGTCAAGGCAGCCTTGAGGAGGGGTTTATAGAATGTATCCGCGATAGTTTCCTAGAACAGTATGTAATGGAACCTACGAGGGAACAAGCGGTCCGAGATCTGGTCCTGTGTAATGAGACAGGATTGATTCATGATCTCATAGTTAGGGATCCTCTCGGAAGGAGCGATCACAATATAGTGGAATTTAAAATACAGATGGAGGGTGAGAAGGTAAAATCAAACACTAATGTTTTGTGCTTAAACAAAGGAGATTACAATGGGATGAGAGAAGAGCTGGCTAAGGTAGACTGGGAGCAAAGACTTTATGGTGAAATAGTTGAGGAACAGTGGAGGACTTTCCAAGTGATTTTTCACAGTGCTCAGCAAAGGTTTATACCAACAAAAAGGAAGGGCGGTAGAAAGAGGGAAAATCGACCGTGGATATCTAAGGAAATAAGGGAGAGTATCAAATTGAAGGGAAAAGCATACAAAGTGGCAAATATTAGTGGGAGACTAGAGGACTGGGAAATCTTTAGGGGCAACAGAAAGCTACTAAAAAAGCTACAAAGAAGAGTAAAATAGATTTTGAGAGTAAACATGCTCAGAATATAAAAACAGATAGTAAAAGGTTAGGTGGATTGGCCATGATAAATTGCCCTCAGTGACCAAAAAGGTGAGGAGTTATTGGGTTACGGGGATAGGGTGGAAGTGAGGGCTTGAAGTGGGTCGGTGCAGCCTCGATGGGCTGAATGGCCTCCTTCTGCACTGTATGTTCTATGTTCTAAAAAAAAAGTTTCTACAAATATATAAAACAAAAAAGAGTGGCTAAGGTAAATATTGGTCCTTTAGAGGATGAGAAGGGAGATTTAATAATGGGAGATGAGGAAATGGCTGAGGAACTGAACAGGTTTTTTGGGTCGGTCTTCACAGTGGAAGACACAAATAACATGCCAGTGACTGATGGAAATGAGGCTATGACAGGTGAGGACTTTGAGATGATTGTTATCACTAAGGAGGTAGTGATAGGCAAGCTAATGGGGCTAAAGGTAGACAAGTCTCCTGGACCTGATGGAATGCATCCCAGAGTGCTAAAAGAGATGGCTAGGGAAATTGCAAATGCACTCGTGATGATTTATCAAAATTCACTAGACTCTGGGGTGGTCCCAGCGGATTGGAAATTAGCAAATGTGACACCACTGTTTAAAAAAGGAGGTAGGCAGAAAGCGGGTAATTATAGGCCAGTGAGCTTAACTTCGGTAGTAGGGAAGATGCTGGAATCTATCATCAAGGAAGAAATAGCGAGGCATCTGGATGGAAATTGTCCCATTGGACAGACGCAGCATGGGTTCACAAAGGGTAGGTCGTACCTAACTAATTTTGTGGAATTTTGTGAGGACATTACCAGTGCGGTAGATAACGGGGAGTCAATGGATGTGGTATATCTGGATTTCCAGAAAGCCTTTGACAAGGTGCCACACCAAAGGTTGCTGCGTAAGATAAAGATGCATGGCATTAAGGGAAAAGTAGTAGCATGGATAGAGGATTGGTTATTTAATAGAAAGCAAAGAGTGGGGATTAATGGGTGTTTCTCTGGTTGGCAATCAGTAGCTAGCGGTGTCCCTCAGGGATCAGTGTTGGGCCCACAATTGTTCACAATTTACATAGATGATTTGGAGTTGGGGACCAAGTGCAATGTGTCCAAGTTTGCAGACGACACTAAGATGAGTGGTAAAGCAAAAAGTGCAGAGGATACTGGAAGTCTGCAGAGGGATTTGGATCGGCTAAGTGAATGGGCTAGGGTCTGGCAGATGGAATACAATGTTGACAAATGTGAGATTATCCATTTTGGTAGGAATAACAGCAAAAGGGGTTATTATTTAAATGATAAAATATTAAAACATGCTGCTGTGCAGAGAGACCTGGGTGTGCTAGTGCATGAGTCGCAAAAAGTTGGTTTATAGGTGCAACAGGTGATTAAGAAGGCAAATAGAATTTTGTCCTTCATTGCAAGAGGGATGGAGTTTAAGACTAGGGAGGTTATGCTGCAATTGTATAAGGTGTTAGTGAGGCCACACCTGGAGTATTGTGTTCAGTTTTCGTCTCCTTACTTGAGAAAGGACGTACTGGCACCGGAGGGTGTGCAGAGGAGATTCACTAGGTTTCTCCCAGAGCTGAAGGGGTTGGATTACGAGGGGAGGTTGAGTAGACTGGGACTGTACTCGTTGGAATTTAGAAGGATGAGGGGGGGATCTTATAGAAACATATAAGATTATGAAGGGAATAGATAGGATAGATGCGGGCAGGTTGTTTCCACTGGCGGGTGAAAGCAGAACGAGGGGGCATAGCCTCAAAATAAGGGGAAGTAGATTTAGGACTGAGTTTAGGAGGAACTTCTTCACCCAAAGAGTTGTGAATCTACGGAATTCCTTGCCCAGTGAAGCAGTTGAGGCTCCTTCATGAAATGTTTTTAAGATAAAGATAGATAGTTTTTTGAAGAATAAAGGGATCAAGGGTTATGGTGTTCGGGCCGGAAAGTGGAGCTGAGTCCAAAAAAGATCAGCCATGATCTCATTGAATGGCGGAGCAGGCTCGAGGGGCCAGATGGCCTACTCCTGCTCCTCGTTCTTATGTTCTTATGTTTCCGAGACTAAGGACGGGGTTTTCAGGCCGCGTGCGCCCGGCAACCAGATAATCCCACCTGAGGTCGATGGATTTTTCCATTGTTGCCGTCTCGCCCGTGGCGATCTGGCGACGGAGAGGCGGGAGAATTCCGCCCTAAGTGTTGACGCCAACGCAGAATCAGTGGACTTTCATGACAGCAATGCTGCCGTCGCACCTGCACCAATTCCGCGACTGTTCAGGAGCAAACATCGATGCCACGTGGAACACAATCGATTCCAATGAGAAACGGCGCGGGATTGGCCGGGTCTGTGATCAGCTGACGAGCCGCCGCACATACACATTACACTCCCCACACACACTCATCCCAGCCGCACACACACATTACACTCCCCACACACACTCATCCCAGCCCCACACACACACATTACACTCCCCACACACACTCACCCCAGCCACACACACACATTACACTCCCCACGCACACTCATCCCAGCCGCACAAACACATTACACTCCCCACGCACACTCATCCCAGCCTCACACACACATTACACTCCCCACACACACTCATCCCAGCCGCGCACACACATTACACTCCCCACGCACACTCATCCCATCCACACACACACACATTACACTCCCCACGCACACTCACCCAGCCGCACACACACATTACACTCCCCACACACACTCATCCCAGCCGCACACACACATTACACTCCCCACACACACAAACCCCAGCCGCACACACACATTACACTCCCCACGCAGACTCATCCCAGCCGCACACACACATTACACTACCCACGCACACTCATCCCAGCTGCACGCATACATTACACTCCCCACGCACACTCATCCCAGCCACACACACACATTACACTCCCCACACACACTCATCCCAGCCCCACACACACATTACACTCCCCACGCACACTCATCCCAGCCACACACACACACATTACACTCCCCACGCACACTCATCCCAGCTGCACACACACATTACAATCCCCACGCACACACATCCCAGCCGCACACACACATTACACTCCCCACGCACACTCATCCCAGCCGCACACACACATGAAACTCCCCACACTCACTCATCACAGCCACACACACACATTACAGTCCCCACGCACACTCATCCCAGCCGCACATACACATTACACTCCCCACACACACTCATCCCAGCCCCACACACACATTACACTCCCCACGCACAATCATCCCAGCCGCACACACACATTACACTCCCCACACACACTCAACCCAGCCCCACACACACATTACACTCCCCCAGACACTCATCCCAGCCACACACACACACACATTACACTCCCCACACACACTCATCCCAGCCGCACACACACATTACACTCCCCACACACACTCATCCCAGCCGCAGACACACATTACACTCCCCACACACACTCATGCCAGCCGCACACACACATTACACTCCCCACACACACATTACACTCCCCACGCACACTCATCCCAGCCGCACACACACATTACACTCCCCACGCACACTCATCCCAGCCGCACACACACATGAAACTCCCCACACTCACTCATCACAGCCACACACACACATTACAGTCCCCACGCACACTCATCCCAGCCGCACATACACATTACACTCCCCACACACACTCATCCCAGCCCCACACACACATTACACTCCCCACGCACAATCATCCCAGCCGCACACACACATTACACTCCCCACACACACTCAACCCAGCCGCACACACACATTACACTCCCCACACACACTCACCCCAGCCGCACACACACAGTGCACTCCCCACACACACTCATCCCAGCCACATACACACATTACACTCCCCACACACACTCATCCCAGCCACACACACACATTACACTCCCCACACACACTCATCCCAGCTGCACACACACATTACACTCCCCACGCACACTCATCCCAGCCGCACACACACATTACACTCCACACGCACACTCATCCCAGCCGCACACACACATTACACTCCCCACACACACTCATCACAGCCACACACACACATTACACTCCCCACGCACACTCAACCCAGCCCCACACACACATTACACTCCCCCAGACACTCATCCCAGCCACACACACACACATTACACTCCCCACGCACACTCACCCCAGCCGCACACACACATTACACTCTCCACACACTCATCCCAGCCGCACACACACATTACACTCCCCACACACACTCACCCCAGCCGCACACATACAGTGCATTCCCCACACACACTCATCCCAGCCACATACACACATTACACTCCCCACACACACTCATCCCAGCCACACACACACATTACACTCCCCACGCACACTCATCCCAGCTGCACACACACATTACACTCCCCACGCACACTCATCCCAGCCGCACATACACATTACACTCCCCCAGACACTCATCCCAGCCAGACACACACACATTACACTCCCCACACACACACATTACACTCCCCACACACACTCACCCCAGCTGCACACACACATTACACTCCCCACACACACTCATCCCAGCCGCACACACACATTACACTCCCCACACACACATTACAATCCCCACACACACTCATCCCAGCCGCACACACACATTACACTCCCCACACACACTCATCCCAGCCGCACACACACATTACACTCCCCACGCACACTCATCCCAGCCGCACACACACATTACACTCCCCACACACACTCAACCCAGCCCCACACACATTACACTCCCCCAGACACTCATCCCAGCCACACACACACACATAACACTCCCCACGCACACTCACCCCAGCCGCACACACACATTACACTCCCCACACACACTAACCCCAGCCGCACACACACATTACACTCCCCATGCACACTCATCCCAGCCGCACACACACATTACACTCCCCACGCACACTCATCCCAGCCGCACACACACATTACACTCCCCACGCACACTCATCCCAGCCACACACACACACATTACACTCCCCACGCACACTCATCCCAGCTGCGCACACACATTACAATCCCCACGCACACTCATCCCAGCCGCACACACACATTACACTCCCCACGCACACTCATCCCAGCCGCACACACACATGAAACTCCCCACACTCACTCATCACAGCCACACACACACATTACAGTCCCCACGCACACTCATCCCAGCCGCACACACACATTACACTCCCCACACACACTCAACCCAGCCCCACACACACATTACACTCCCCCAGACACTCATCCCAGCCACACACACACAAATTACACTCCCCACACACACTCATCCCAGCCGCACACGCACATTACACTCCACACACACACTCACCCCAGCCGCACACACACATTACACTCCCCACACACACTCATCCCAGCCCCACACACACTCATCCCAGCCGAACACACACTTTACACTCCCCACACACACTCATCCCAGCCACACACACACATTACACTCCCCACACACACTCATCCCAGCCCCACACACACATTACACTCCCCACACACACTCATCCCAGGCGCACACACACATTACACTCCCCACACACACTCACCCCAGCCCCACACACACATTACACTCCCCCAGACACTCATCCCAGCCACACACACACATTACACTCCCCACGCACACTCACCCCAGCCGCACACACACATTACACTCTCCACACACTCATCCCAGCCGCACGCACACATTACACTCCCCACACACACTCACCCCAGCCGCACACACGCAGTGCACTCCCCACACACACTCATCCCAGCCACATACACACATTACACTCCCCACACACACTCATCCCAAACCCACACACACATTACACTCCCCACACACACTCATCCCAGCCACACACACACATTACACTCCCCACACACACACATCCCAGCCACACACACACATTACACTCGCCACGCACACTCATCCCAGCCGCACACACACATTACACGCCCCACACACACTGATCCCAGCCACACACACACATTACACACCCCACGCACACTCACCACAGCCGCGTACACACATTACACTCCCCACACACACTCATCCCAGACGCACACACAATACACTCCCCACGCACACTCATCCCAGCCGCGCACACACATTACACTCCCCACGCACACTCATCCCAGCCGCGCACACACATTACACTCCCCATGCACACTCATCCCAGCCACACACACACATTACACTCCCCAGGCACACTCATCCCAGCCGCGCACACATTACACTCCCCACGCACACTCACACCAGCCCCACACACACATTACACTCCCCACGCACACTCATCCCAGCCGCACACACACATTACACTCCCCACGCACACTCATCCCAGCCCCACACACACATTACACTCCCCACATACACTCATCCCAGCCGCACATACACATTACACTCCACACGCACATTCATCCCAGCCGCACACACACATTACACTCCCCACACACACTCATCCCAGCCACACACACACATTACTCTCCCCACACACACTCATCCCAGCCGCACACACATTACACTCCTCACACACACTCATCCCAGCCACACACACACATTACACTCCCACACACACTCATCCCAGCTACACACACACATTACACTCCCCACGCACACTCATCACAGCCGCACATACACATTACACTCCCCAGACACACTCATCCCAGCCACACACACACATTACACTCCCCACGCACACTCATCCCAGCCGCACACACACATTACACTCCCCACGCACACTCATCCCAGCCACACACACATATTTCTCTCCCCACACACACTCATCCCAGCCGAACACACATTACACTGACCACGCACACTCATCCCAGCCTCACACACACATTACACTCCCCACACACTCATCCCAGCCGCACATACACATTACACTCCCCACACACACTCATCCCAGCCTCACACACACATTACACTCCCCACACACTCATCCCAGCCGCACACCCACATTAGACTCCCCACACACACTCATCCCAGCCGCACATACACATTACACTCCCCACACACACTCATCCCAGCCACACACACATTACACACCCCACACACACTCATCCCAGCCGCACACACATTATACTCCCCACGCACACTCATCCCAGCCACACACACTCATCCCAGCCGCACACACGCATTACACTCCCCACGCACACTCATCCCAGCCACACACACATTACACACCCCACGCACACTCATCCCAGCCACACACACATTACACTCCCCACGCACACTCATCTCAGCCGCACACACATTACACTCCCCACGCACACTCATCCCAGCCACACACACACATTACACTCCCCAGACACACTCATCCCAGCCACACACACACATTACACTCCCCACGCACACTCATCCCAGCTGCACACACACATTACACTCCCCACACACACTCATCCCAGCCACACACACACATTACACTCCCCACACACACTCACCCCACCGGCACACACATTACACTCCCCACACACACTCATCCCAGCCGCACACACGCATTACACTCCCCACGCACACTCATCCCAGCTGCAAACACACATTACACTCCCCACGCACACTAATCCCAGCCACACACACACATTACACTCCCCACACACACTCATCCCAGGCACACACACATTACACTCCCCACACACACTCATCCCAGCCGCACACACACATTACACTCCCCACACACACTCATCCCAGCCTCACACACACATTCCACTCCCCACACACACTCATCCCAGCCGCACACACACATTACACTCCCCACGCACACTAATCCCAGCCACACACACACATTACACTCCCCACACACACTCATTCCAGTCGCACACACACATTACACTCCCCACGCACACTCATCCCAGCCGCTCACACACATTACACTCCCCACACACACTCATCCCAGCCGCACACACACATTACACTCCCGACACACACTCATCCCAGCCGCACACACACATTACACTCCCCACGCACACTCATCCAAGCCGCACACACGCATTACACTCCCCACGCACACTCATCCCAGCCACACACACACATTACACTCCCCACACACACTCATCCCAGCCCCACACACACATTACACTCCCCACACACACTCATCCCAGCCCCACACACACATTACACTCCCCACGCACACTCATCCCAGCCACACACACACACATTACACTCCCCACGCACACTCATCCCAGCTGCACACACACATTACAATCCCCACGCACACTCATCCCAGCCGCACACACACATTACACTCCCCACGCACACTCATCCCAGCCGCACACACACATGAAACTCCCCACACTCACTCATCACAGCCACACACACACATTACAGTCCCCACGCACACTCATCCCAGCCGCACATACACATTACACTCCCCACACACACTCATCCCAGCCCCACACACACATTACACTCTCCACGCACAATCATCCCAGCCGCACACACACATTACACTCCCCACACACACTCAACCCAGCCCCACACACACATTACACTCCCCCAGACACTCATCCCAGCCACACACACACACACATTACACTCCCCACACACACTCATCCCAGCCGCACACACACATTACACTCCCCACACACACTCATCCCAGCCGCAGACACACATTACACTCCCCACACACACTCATCCCAGCCGCACACACACATTACACTCCCCACACACACTCATCCCAGCCCCACACACACATTACACTCCCCACACACACTCATCCCAGCCGCACACCCACATTACACTCTCCACACACACTCAACCCAGCCCCACACACACATTACACTCCCCCAGACACTCATCCCAGCCACACACACACACATTACACTCCCCACGCACACTCACCCCAGCCGCACACACACATTACACTCTCCACACACTCATCCCAGCCGCACACACACATTACACTCCCCACACACACTCACCCCAGCCGCACACACACAGTGCACTCCCCACACACACTCATCCCAGCCACATACACACATTACACTCCCCACACACACTCATCCCAGCCACACACACACATTACACTCCCCACGCACACTCATCCCAGCCGCACATACACATTACACTCCCCCAGACACTCATCCCAGCCAGACACACACACATTACACTCCCCACACACACACATTACACTCCCCACACACACTCACCCCAGCTGCACACACACATTACACTCCCCACACACACTCATCCCAGCCGCACACACACATTACACTCCCCACACACACTCATCCCAGCCGCAAACACACATTACACTCCCCACACACACTCATCCCAGCCGCACACACACATTACACTCCCCACACACACTCATCCCAGCCCCACACACACATTACACTCCCCACGCCCACTCATCCCAGCCGCACACACACATTACACTCCCCACACACACTCACCCCAGCCGCACACACACAGTGCACTCCCCACACACACTCATCCCAGCCACATACACACATTACACTCCCCACACACACTCATCCCAGCCACACACACACATTACACTCCCCACGCACACTCATCCCAGCTGCACACACACATTACACTCCCCACGCACACTCATCCCAGCCGCACATACACATTACACTCCCCCAGACACTCATCCCAGCCAGACACACACACATTACACTCCCCACACACACACATTACACTCCCCACACACACTCACCCCAGCTGCACACACACATTACACTCCCCACACACACTCATCCCAGCCGCACACACACATTACACTCCCCACACACACTCATCCCAGCCGCAAACACACATTACACTCCCCACACACACTCATCCCAGCCGCACACACACATTACACTCCCCACACACACTCATCCCAGCCCCACACACACATTACACTCCCCACGCACACTCATCCCAGCCGCACACACACATTACACTCCCCACACACACTCAACCCAGCCCCACACACACATTACACTCCCCCAGACACTCATCCCAGCCACACACACACACATTACACTCCCCACGCACACTCACCCCAGACGCACACACACATTACACTCCCCACATACACTCATCCCAGCCGCACACACACATTACACTCCCCACACACACTAACCCCAGCCGCACACACACATTACACTCCCCATGCACACTCATCCCAGCCGCACACACACATTACACTCCCCACGCACACTCATCCCAGCCGCACACACACACATTACACTCCCCACGCACACTCATCCCAGCTGCACACACACATTACAATCCCCACGCACACTCATCCCAGCCGCACACACACATTACACTCCCCACGCACACTCATCCCAGCCGCACACACACATGAAACTCCCCACACTCACTCATCACAGCCACACACACACATTACAGTCCCCACGCACACTCATCCCAGCCGCACATACACATTACATTCCCACACACTCATCCCAGCCCCACACACGCATTACACTCCCCACGCACACTCATCCCACCCGCACACACACATTACACTCCCCACACACACTCAACCCAGCCCCACACACACATTACACTCCCCCAGACACTCATCCCAGCCACACACACACAAATTACACTCCCCACACACACTCACCCCAGCCGCACACACACATTACACTCCCCACACACACTCATCCCAGCCCCACACACACTCATCCCAGCCGAACACACACTTTACACTCCCCACACACACTCATCCCAGCCACACACACACATTACACTCCCCACACACACTCATCCCAGGCGCACACACACATTACACTCCCCACACACACTCACCCCAGCCCCACACACACATTACACTCCCCACACACAGTCATCCCAGCCGCACACACACATTACACTCCCCACACACACTCACCCCAGCCCCACACACACATTACACTCCCCCAGACACTCATCCCAGCCACACACACACATTACACTCCCCACGCACACTCACCCCAGCCGCACACACACATTACACTCTCCACACACTCATCCCAGCCGCACACACACATTACACTCCCCACACACACTCACCCCAGCCGCACACACGCAGTGCACTCCCCACACACACTCATCCCAGCCACATACACACATTACACTCCCCACACACACTCATCCCAAACCCACACACACATTACACTCCCCACACACACTCATCCCAGCCACACACACACATTACACTCCCCACACACACACATCCCAGCCACACACACACATTACACTCGCCACGCACACTCATCCCAGCCGCACACACACATTACACGCCCCACACACACTGATCCCAGCCACACACACACATTACACACCCCACGCACACTCACCACAGCCGCGTACACACATTACACTCCCCACGCACACTCATCCCAGACGCACACACAATACACTCCCCACGCACACTCATCCCAGACGCACACACAATACACTCCCCACGCACACTCATCCCAGCCGCGCACACACATTACACTCCCCACGCACACTCATCCCAGCCGCGCACACACATTACACTCCCCATGCACACTCATCCCAGCCACACACACACATTACACTCCCCAGGCACACTCATCCCAGCCGCGCACACATTACACTCCCCACGCACACTCACACCAGCCCCACACACACATTACACTCCCCACGCACACTCATCCCAGCCGCACACACACATTACACTCCCCACGCACACTCATCCCAGCCCCACACACACATTACACTCCCCACATACACTCATCCCAGCCGCACATACACATTACACTCCACACGCACATTCATCCCAGCCGCACACACACATTACACTCCCCACACACACTCATCCCAGCCACACACACACATTACTCTCCCCACACACACTCATCCCAGCCGCACACACATTACACTCCTCACACACACTCATCCCAGCCACACACACACATTACACTCCCACACACACTCATCCCAGCTACACACACACATTACACTCCCCACGCACACTCATCACAGCCGCACATACACATTACACTCCCCAGACACACTCATCCCAGCCACACACACACATTACACTCCCCACGCACACTCATCCCAGCCGCACACACACATTACACTCCCCACGCACACTCATCCCAGCCACACACACATATTTCTCTCCCCACACACACTCATCCCAGCCGAACACACATTACACTGACCACGCACACTCATCCCAGCCTCACACACACATTACACTCCCCACACACTCATCCCAGCCGCACATACACATTACACTCCCCACACACACTCATCCCAGCCTCACACACACATTACACTCCCCACACACTCATCCCAGCCGCACACCCACATTAGACTCCCCACACACACTCATCCCAGCCGCACATACACATTACACTCCCCACACACACTCATCCCAGCCACACACACATTACACACCCCACACACACTCATCCCAGCCGCACACACATTATACTCCCCACGCACACTCATCCCAGCCACACACACTCATCCCAGCCGCACACACGCATTACACTCCCCACGCACACTCATCCCAGCCACACACACATTACACACCCCACGCACACTCATCCCAGCCACACACACATTACACTCCCCACGCACACTCATCTCAGCCGCACACACATTACACTCCCCACGCACACTCATCCCAGCCACACACACACATTACACTCCCCAGACACACTCATCCCAGCCACACACACACATTACACTCCCCACGCACACTCATCCCAGCTGCACACACACATTACACTCCCCACACACACTCATCCCAGCCACACACACACATTACACTCCCCACACACACTCACCCCACCGGCACACACATTACACTCCCCACACACACTCATCCCAGCCGCACACACGCATTACACTCCCCACGCACACTCATCCCAGCTGCAAACACACATTACACTCCCCACGCACACTAATCCCAGCCACACACACACATTACACTCCCCACACACACTCATCCCAGGCACACACACATTACACTCCCCACACACACTCATCCCAGCCGCACACACACATTACACTCCCCACACACACTCATCCCAGCCTCACACACACATTCCACTCCCCACACACACTCATCCCAGCCGCACACACACATTACACTCCCCACGCACACTAATCCCAGCCACACACACACATTACACTCCCCACACACACTCATTCCAGTCGCACACACACATTACACTCCCCACGCACACTCATCCCAGCCGCTCACACACATTACACTCCCCACACACACTCATCCCAGCCGCACACACACATTACACTCCCGACACACACTCATCCCAGCCGCACACACACATTACACTCCCCACGCACACTCATCCAAGCCGCACACACGCATTACACTCCCCACGCACACTCATCCCAGCCACACACACACATTACACTCCCCACACACACTCATCCCAGCCCCACACACACATTACACTCCCCACACACACTCATCCCAGCCCCACACACACATTACACTCCCCACGCACACTCATCCCAGCCACACACACACACATTACACTCCCCACGCACACTCATCCCAGCTGCACACACACATTACAATCCCCACGCACACTCATCCCAGCCGCACACACACATTACACTCCCCACGCACACTCATCCCAGCCGCACACACACATGAAACTCCCCACACTCACTCATCACAGCCACACACACACATTACAGTCCCCACGCACACTCATCCCAGCCGCACATACACATTACACTCCCCACACACACTCATCCCAGCCCCACACACACATTACACTCTCCACGCACAATCATCCCAGCCGCACACACACATTACACTCCCCACACACACTCAACCCAGCCCCACACACACATTACACTCCCCCAGACACTCATCCCAGCCACACACACACACACATTACACTCCCCACACACACTCATCCCAGCCGCACACACACATTACACTCCCCACACACACTCATCCCAGCCGCAGACACACATTACACTCCCCACACACACTCATCCCAGCCGCACACACACATTACACTCCCCACACACACTCATCCCAGCCCCACACACACATTACACTCCCCACACACACTCATCCCAGCCGCACACCCACATTACACTCTCCACACACACTCAACCCAGCCCCACACACACATTACACTCCCCCAGACACTCATCCCAGCCACACACACACACATTACACTCCCCACGCACACTCACCCCAGCCGCACACACACATTACACTCTCCACACACTCATCCCAGCCGCACACACACATTACACTCCCCACACACACTCACCCCAGCCGCACACACACAGTGCACTCCCCACACACACTCATCCCAGCCACATACACACATTACACTCCCCACACACACTCATCCCAGCCACACACACACATTACACTCCCCACGCACACTCATCCCAGCTGCACACACACATTACACTCCCCACGCACACTCATCCCAGCCGCACATACACATTACACTCCCCCAGACACTCATCCCAGCCAGACACACACACATTACACTCCCCACACACACACATTACACTCCCCACACACACTCACCCCAGCTGCACACACACATTACACTCCCCACACACACTCATCCCAGCCGCACACACACATTACACTCCCCACACACACTCATCCCAGCCGCAAACACACATTACACTCCCCACACACACTCATCCCAGCCGCACACACACATTACACTCCCCACACACACTCATCCCAGCCCCACACACACATTACACTCCCCACGCACACTCATCCCAGCCGCACACACACATTACACTCCCCACACACACTCAACCCAGCCCCACACACACATTACACTCCCCCAGACACTCATCCCAGCCACACACACACACATTACACTCCCCACGCACACTCACCCCAGACGCACACACACATTACACTCCCCACATACACTCATCCCAGCCGCACACACACATTACACTCCCCACACACACTAACCCCAGCCGCACACACACATTACACTCCCCATGCACACTCATCCCAGCCGCACACACACATTACACTCCCCACGCACACTCATCCCAGCCGCACACACACACATTACACTCCCCACGCACACTCATCCCAGCCGCACACACACATTACACTCCCCACACACACTCATCCCAGCCGCACACACACATTACACTCCCCACGCACACTCATCCCAGCCGCACACACACATTACACTCCCCACGCACACTCATCCCAGCCGCACACACACATTACACTCCCCACGCACACTCATCCCAGCCGCACACACACATGAAACTCCCCACACTCACTCATCACAGCCACACACACACATTACAGTCCCCACGCACACTCATCCCAGCCGCACATACACATTACATTCCCACACACTCATCCCAGCCCCACACACGCATTACACTCCCCACGCACACTCATCCCACCCGCACACACACATTACACTCCCCACACACACTCAACCCAGCCCCACACACACATTACACTCCCCCAGACACTCATCCCAGCCACACACACACAAATTACACTCCCCACACACACTCACCCCAGCCGCACACACACATTACACTCCCCACACACACTCATCCCAGCCCCACACACACTCATCCCAGCCGAACACACACTTTACACTCCCCACACACACTCATCCCAGCCACACACACACATTACACTCCCCACACACACTCATCCCAGCCCCACACACACATTACACTCCCCACACACACTCATCCCAGCCGCACACACACATTACACTCCCCCAGACACTCATCCCAGCCACACACACACATTACACTCCCCACGCACACTCACCCCAGCCGCACACACACATTACACTCTCCACACACTCATCCCAGCCGCACGCACACATTACACTCCCCACACACACTCACCCCAGCCGCACACACGCAGTGCACTCCCCACACACACTCATCCCAGCCACATACACACATTACACTCCCCACACACGCTCATCCCAAACCCACACACACATTACACTCCCCACACACACTCATCCCATCCACACACACACATTACAATCCCCACACACACTCATCCCAGCCGCACACACACATTACACTCCCCACACACACTCATCCCAGCCGCACACACACATTACACTCCCCACACACACACATCCCAGCCACACACACACATTACACTCCCCACGCACACTCATCCCAGCCGCACACACACATTACACGGCCCACACACACTGATCCCAGCCACACACACACATTACACACCCCACGCACACTCACCACAGCCGCGTACACACATTACACTCTCCACACACACTCATCCCAGCCGCACACACATTACACTCCCGACACACACTCATCCCAGCCCCACACACACATTACACTCCCCACGCACACTCATCCCAGCCACACACACACACATTACACTCCCCACGCACACTCATCCCAGCTGCACACACACATTACAATCCCCACGCACACTCATCCCAGCCGCACACACACATTACACTCCCCACGCACACTCATCCCAGCCGCACACACACATGAAACTCCCCACACTCACTCATCACAGCCACACACACACATTACAGTCCCCACGCACACTCATCCCAGCCGCACATACACATTACACTCCCCACACACACTCATCCCAGCCCCACACACACATTACACTCTCCACGCACAATCATCCCTGCCGCACACACACATTACACTCCCCACACACACTCAACCCAGCCCCACACACACATTACACTCCCCCAGACACTCATCCCAGCCACACACACACACACATTACACTCCCCACACACACTCATCCCAGCCGCACACACACATTACACTCCCCACACACACTCATCCCAGCCGCAGACACACATTACACTCCCCACACACACTCATCCCAGCCGCACACACACATTACACTCCCCACACACACTCATCCCAGCCCCACACACACATTACACTCCCCACACACACTCATCCCAGCCGCACACACACATTACACTCTCCACACACACTCAACCCAGCCCCACACACACATTACACTCCCCCAGACACTCATCCCAGCCACACACACACACATTACACTCCCCACGCACACTCACCCCAGCCGCACACACACATTACACTCTCCACACACTCATCCCAGCCGCACACACACATTACACTCCCCACACACACTCACCCCAGCCGCACACACACAGTGCACTCCCCACACACACTCATCCCAGCCACATACACACATTACACTCCCGACACACACTCATCCCAGCCACACACACACATTACACTCCCCACGCACACTCATCCCAGCTGCACACACACATTACACTCCCCACGCACACTCATCCCAGCCGCACATACACATTACACTCCCCCAGACACTCATCCCAGCCAGACACACACACATTACACTCCCCACACACACACATTACACTCCCCACACACACTCACCCCAGCTGCACACACACATTACACTCCCCACACACACTCATCCCAGCCGCACACACACATTACACTCCCCACACACACTCATCCCAGCCGCACACACACATTACACTCCCCACACACACTCATCCCAGCCCCACACACACATTACACTCCCCACGCACACTCATCCCAGCCGCACACACACATTACACTCCCCACACACACTCAACCCAGCCCCACACACACACATTACACTCCCCACGCACACTCACCCCAGCCGCACCCACACATTACACTCCCCACACACACTAACCCCAGCCGCACACACACATTACACTCCCCATGCACACTCATCCCAGCCGCACACACACATTACACTCCCCACGCACACTCATCCCAGCCGCACACACACACATTACACTCCCCACGCACACTCATCCCAGCCCCACACACGCATTACACTCCCCACGCACACTCATCCCAGCCCCACACACGCATTACACTCCCCACGCACACTCATCCCACCCGCACACACACATTACACTCCCCACACACACTCAACCCAGCCCCACACACACATTACACTCCCCCAGACACTCATCCCAGCCACACGCACACAAATTACACTCCCCACACACACTCATCCCAGCCGCACACACACATTACACTCCCCACACACACTCACCCCAGCCGCACACACACATTACACTCCCCACACACACTCATCCCAGCCCCACACACACTCATCCCAGCCGAACACACACTTTACACTGCCCACACACACTCATCCCAGCCACACACACACATTACACTCCCCACACACACTCATCCCAGCCCCACACACACATTACACTCCCCACACACACTCACCCCAGCCGCACACACACATTACTCTCCCCACACACACTCATCCCAGCCGCACACACACATTACACTCCCCACACACACTCATCCCAGCCGCACACACACATTACACTCCCCACACACACTCACCCCAGCCCCACACACACATTACACTCCCCCAGACACTCATCCCAGCCACACACACACATTACACTCCCCACGCACACTCACCCCAGCCGCACACACACATTAAACTCTCCACACACTCATCCCAGCCGCACGCACACATTACACTCCCCACACACACTCACCCCAGCCGCACACACGCAGTGCACTCCCCACACACACTCATCCCAGCCACATACACACATTACACTCCCCACACACACTCATCCCAAACCCACACACACATTACACTCCCCACACACACTCATCCCAGCCACACACACACATTACACTCCCCACACACACACATCCCAGCCACACACACACATTACACTCCCCACGCACACTCATCCCAGCCGCACACACACATTACACGCCCCACACACACTGATCCCAGCCACACACACACATTACACACCCCACGAACACTCACCACAGCCGCGTACACACATTACACTCCCCACACACACACATCCCAGCCGCACACACAATACACTCCCCACGCACACTCATCCCAGCCGCGCACACACATTACACTCCCCACGCACACTCATCCCAGCCGCGCACACACATGAAACTCCCCACGCACACTCATCCCAGCCGCGCACACATTACACTCCCCATGCACACTCACCCCAGCCCCACACACACATTACACTCCCCACGCACACTCATCCCAGCCGCACACACACATTACACTCCCCACACACACTCATCCCAGCCGCACACACACATTACACTCCCCACGCACAGTCATCCCAGCCCCACACACACATTACACTCCCCACATACACTCATCCCAGCCGCACATACACATTACACTCCACACGCACATTCATCCCAGCCGCACACACACATTACACTCCCCAGGCACACTAATCCCAGCCGCGCACACATTACACTCCCCATGCACACTCATCCCAGCCGCGCACACACATTACACTCCCCACGCACACTCATCCCAGCCGCGCACACACATGAAACTCCCCACGCACACTCATCCCAGCCACACACACACACATTACACTCCCCAGGCACACTAATCCCAGCCGCGCACACATTACACTCCCCATGCACACTCACCCCAGCCCCACACACACATTACACTCCCCACGCACACTCATCCCAGCCGCACACACACATTACACTCCCCACACACACTCATCCCAGCCGCACACACACATTACACTCCCCACGCACACTCATCCCAGCCCCACACACACATTACACTCCCCACATACACTCATCCCAGCCGCACATACACATTACACTCCACACGCACATTCATCCCAGCCGCACACACACATTACACTCCCCACACACACTCATCCCAGCCACACACACACATTACTCTCCCCACACACACTCATCCCAGCCGCACACACATTACACTCCTCACACACACTCATCCCAGCCACACACACACATTACACTCCCCACGCACACTCATCCCAGCCGCACATACACATTACACTCCCCAGACACACTCATCCCAGCCACACACACACATTACACTCCCCACGCACACTCATCCCAGCCGCACACACACATTACACTCCCCACGCACACTCATCCCAGCCACACACACATATTTCACTCCCCACACACACTCATCCCAGCCGAACACACATTACACTGACCACGCACACTCATCCCAGCCTCACACACACATTACACTCCCCACACACTCATCCCAGCCGCACATACACATTACACTCCCCACACACACTCATCCCAGCCTCACACACACATTACACTCCCCACACACTCATCCCAGCCGCACACCCACATTAGACTCCCCACACACACTCATCCCAGCCGCACATACACATTACACTCCCCACACACACTCATCCCAGCCACACACATATTACACACCCCACGCACACTCATCCCAGCCGCACACACATTATACTCCCCACGCACACTCATCCCAGCCACACACACTCATCCCAGCCGCACACACGCATTACACTCCCCACGCACACTCATCCCAGCCACACACACATTACACACCCCACGCACACTCATCCCAGCCACACACACATTAAACTCCCCACGCACACTCATCTCAGCCGCACACACATTACACTCCCCACGCACACTCATCCCAGCCACACACACACATTACACTCCCCAGACACACTCATCCCAGCCACACACATACATTACACTCCCCACGCAAACTCATCCCAGCTGCACACACACATTACACTCCCCACGCACACTCATCCCAGCCACACACACACATTACACTCCCCACACACACTCACCCCACCCGCACACACATTACACTCCCCACACACACTCATCCCAGCCGCACACACGCATTACACTCCCCACGCACACTCATCCCAGCTGCAAACACACATTACACTCCCCACACACACTCATCCCAGCCACACACACATTACACTCCCCACACACACTCATCCCAGCCGCAGACACACATTACACTCCCCACACACACTCATCCCAGCCGCACACACACATTACACTCCCCACACACACTCATCCCAGCCTCACACACACATTCCACTCCCCACACACACTCATCCCAGCCGCACACACACATTACACTCCCCACACACACCCATCCCAGCCACACACACACATTACACTCCCCACACACACTCATTCCAGTCGCACACACACATTACACTCCCCACGCACACTCATCCCAGCCGCTCACACACATTACACTCCCCACACACACTCATCCCAGCCGCACACACACATTACACTCCCGACACACACTCATCCCAGCCGCACACACATTACACTGCCCACGCACACTCATCCAATTCGCACACTCAAATTACACTCCCCACACACACTCATCCCAGCCGCACACACCCATTACACTCCCCACGCACACTCATCCCAGCCGCACACACACATTACACTCCCCACGCACACTCATCCCAGCCACACACCAATATTACACTCCCCACGCACACTCATCCCAGCTGCACACACACATTTCACTCCCCACGCACACTCATCCCAGCCGCACACACACATTACACTCCCCACGCACACTCATCCCAGCTGCACACACACATTACACTACCCACGCACACTCATCCCAGCTGCACACACACATTACACTCCCCACGCACACTCATCCCAGCCACACAGACACACATTACACTCCCCACACACACTCATCCCAGCTGCACACACACATTACACTCCCCACGCACACTCATCCCAGCTGCACACACACATTACACTCCCCACGCACACTCATCCCAGCCGCACACACACATTACACTCCCCACGCACACTCATCCCAGCCGCACACACACATTACACTCCCCACACACACTCATCACAGCCACACACACACATTACACTCCCCACGCACACTAATCCCAGCCGCACACACACATTACACTCCCCCAGACACTCATCCCAGCCACACACACACACATTACACTCCCCACACACACATTACACTCCCCACACACACTCACCCCAGCCGCACACACACATTACACTCCCCACACACACTCATCCCAGCCGCACACACACATTACACTCCCCACACACACTCAACCCAGCCCCACACACACATTACACTCCCCCAGACACTCATCCCAGCCACACACACACACATTACACTCCCCACGCACACTCACCCCAGCCGCACACACACATTACACTCCCCACACACACTCATCCCAGCCGCAGACACACATTACACTCCCCACACACACTAACCCCAGCCGCACACACACATTACACTCCCCATGCACACTCATCCCAGCCGCACACACACATTACACTACCCACGCACACTCATCCCAGCTGCACACACACATTACACTCCCCACGCACACTCATCCCAGCCGCACATACACATTACACTCCCCACACACACATTACACTAACCACGCACACTCATCCCAGCTGCACACACACATTACACTCCCCACACACACTCATCCCAGCCGCACACACATTACACTCCCCACGCACACTCATCCCAGCCGCACACACACATTACACTCCCCACGCACACTCATCCCAGCCGCACACACACATTAAACTCCCCACACTCACTCATCACAGCCACACACACACATTACACTCCCCAAGCACACTCATCCCAGCCACACATACACATTACACTCCCCACACACACTCATCCCAGCCACACACACACATTACACTCCCCAGGCACACTCATCCCAGCCGCACACACACATTACACTCCCCACGCACACTCATCCCAGCCGCACACACACATTACACTCCCCACACACACTCATCCCAGCCACACATACACATTACACTACCCACACACACTCATCCCAGCCGCACACACATTACACTCCCCACACACACTCATCCCAGCCGCAGACACACATTACACTCCCCACACACACTCATCCCAGCCGCACACACACATTACACTCCCCACACACACTCATCCCAGCCGCACACACACATTACACTCCCCACACACACTCACCCCAGCCCCACAAACACATTATACTCCCCACACACACTCATCCCAGTCCCACACACATTACACTCCCCCAGACACTCATCCCAGCCACACACACACATTACACTCCCCACACACACTCACCCCAGCCGCACACAAACATTACATTCCCCACACACACTCACCCCAGCCACACACACATATTACACTCCCTACACACACTCATCCCAGCCGCACACACATTACACTCCCCAGGCACACTCATCCCAGCCGCGCACACACATTACAATTCCCATACACACTCATCCCAGCCACACACACACATTAGACTCCCCACACACACTCATTCCAGCCGCACACACACATTACACTCCCCACACACACTAATCCCAGCCACACACACACACATTACACTCCGCAAACACACTTATCCCAGCCTCACACACACATTACACACCCCACGCACACTCACCCCAGCCACACACACAGATTACACTCCCCACACACACTCAGCCCAGCCGCACACACATTACACTCCCCATGCACACTCATCCCAGCCCCACACTACAAATTACACTCCCCACACACACTCATCTCAGCGGCACACACACATTACACTCCCCACACACACTCATCCCAGCCGCACACACACATTACACTCCCCACGCACACTCACCCCACTCTCACACACACATTACACTCCCCACACACACTCATCCCAGCCGCAGACACACATTACACTCCCCACACACACTAACCCCAGCCGCACACACACATTACACTCCCCATGCACACTCGTCCCAGCCGCACACACACATTACACTACCCACGCACACTCATCCCAGCTGCACACACACATTACACTCCCCACACACACTCATCCCAGCCGCACATACACATTACACTCCCCACACACACATTACACTAACCACGCACACTCATCCCAGCTGCACACACACATTACACTCCCCACACACACTCATCCCAGCCGCACACACATTACACTCCCCACGCACACTCATCCCAGCCGCACACACACATTACACTCCCCACGCACACTCATCCCAGCCGCACACAAACATTAAACTCCCCACACTCACTCATCACAGCCACACACACACATTACACTCCCCAAGCACACTCATCCCAGCCACACATACACATTACACTCCCCACACACACTCATCCCAGCCACACACACACATTACACTCCCCAGGCACACTCATCCCAGCCGCACACACACATTACACTCCCCACGCACACTCATCCCAGCCGCACACACACATTACACTCCCCACACACACTCATCCCAGCCACACACACACATTACACTACCCACACACACTCATCCCAGCCGCACACACATTACACTCCCCACACACACTCATCCCAGCCGCAGACACACATTACACTCCCCACACACACTCATCCCAGCCGCACACACACATTACACTCCCCACACACACTCACCCCAGCCCCACAAACACATTATACTCCCCACACACACTCATCCCAGTCCCACACACATTACACTCCCCCAGACACTCATCCCAGCCACACACACACATTACACTCCCCACACACACTCACCCCAGCCGCACACAAACATTACATTCCCCACACACACTCACCCCAGCCACACACACATATTACACTCCCTACACACACTCATCCCAGCCGCACACACATTACACTCCCCAGGCACACTCATCCCAGCCGCGCACACACATTACAATTCCCATACACACTCATCCCAGCCACACACACACATTAGACTCCCCACACACACTCATTCCAGCCGCACACACACATTACACTCCCCACACACACTAATCCCAGCCACACACACACACATTACACTCCGCAAACACACTTATCCCAGCCTCACACACACATTACACACCCCACGCACACTCACCCCAGCCACACACACAGATTACACTCCCCACGCGCACTCATCCCAGCCCCACACTACAAATTACACTCCCCACACACACTCATCTCAGCGGCACACACACATTACACTCCCCACACACACTCATCCCAGCCGCACACACACATTACACTCCCCACGCACACTCACCCCACTCTCACACACACATTACACTCCCCACACACACTCATCCCAGCCACACACACACATCACACTCCACACTTGTCTAGTGGCCTTGCCATTAAGGGAGGTTATTGCTTGTCTAGTGGCCTTGCCATTAACAGAGGTTATTGCTTGTCTAGTGGCCGTGCCATTAAGGGAGGTTATTGCTTGTCTAGTGGCCTTGCCATTAACAGAGGTTATTGCTTGTCTAGTGGCCTTGCCATTAACAGAGGTTATTGCTTGTCTAGTGGCTGTGCCATTAAGGGAGGTTATTGCTTGTCTAGTGGCTGTGCCATTAAGGGAGGTTATTGCTTGTCTAGTGGCCTTGCCATTAAGGGAGGTTATTGCTTGTCTAGTGGCCTTGCCATTAACAGAGGTTATTGCTTGTCTAGTGGCCGTGCCATTAACAGAGGTTACTGCTTGTCTAGTGGCCTTGCCACTAAGGGAGGTTATTGCTTGTCTAGTGGCCTTGCCATTAACAGAGGTTATTGCTTGTCTAGTGGCCTTGCCACTAAGGGAGGTTATTGCTTGTCTAGTGGCCTTGCCATTAACAGAGGTTATTGCTTGTCTAGTGGCCTTGCCACTAAGGGAGGTTATTGCTTGTCTAGTGGCCTTGCCATTAAGGGAGGTTATTGCTTGTCTAGTGGCCTTGCCACTAAGGGAGGTTATTGCTTGTCTAGTGGCTGTGCCATTAAGGGAGGTTATTGCTTGTCTAGTGGCCGTGCCATTAACAGAGGTTACTGCTTGTCTAGTGGCCTTGCCACTAAGGGAGGTTATTGCTTGTCTAGTGGCCTTGCCATTAACAGAGGTTATTGCTTGTCTAGTGGCCTTGCCATTAAGGGAGGTTATTGCTTGTCTAGTGGCCTTGCCATTAACAGAGGTTATTGCTTGTCTAGTGGCCTTGCCATTAAGGGAGGTTATTGCTTGTCTAGTGGCCGTGCCATTAACAGAGGTTACTGCTTGTCTAGTGGCCTTGCCATTAAGGGAGGTTATTGCTTGTCTAGTGGCCTTGCCATTAAGGGAGGTTATTGCTTGTCTAGTGGCTGTGCCATTAAGGGAGGTTATTGCTTGTCTAGTGGCCTTGCCACTAAGGGAGGTTATTGCTTGTCTAGTGGCCTTGCCATTAACAGAGGTTATTGCTTGTCTAGTGGCCTTGCCACTAAGGGAGGTTATTGCTTGTCTAGTGGCCTTGCCATTAAGGGAGGTTATTGCTTGTCTAGTGGCCTTGCCACTAAGGGAGGTTATTGCTTGTCTAGTGGCCTTGCCATTAAGGGAGGTTATTGCTTGTCTAGTGGCCGTGCCATTAAGGGAGGTTATTGCTTGTCTAGTGGCCGTGCCATTAAGGGAGGTTATTGCTTGTGTAGTGGCCTTGCCATTAAGGGAGGTTATTGCTTGTCTAGTGGCCTTGCCATTAAGGGAGGTTATTGCTTGTCTAGTGGCCTTGCCATTAAGGGAGGTTATTGCTTGTCTAGTGGCCGTGCCATTAAGGGAGGTTATTGCTTGTCTAGTGGCCGTGCCATTAAGGGAGGTTATTGCTTGTGTAGTGGCCGTGCCATTAAGGGAGGTGATTGCTTGTCTAGTGGCCTTGCCATTAAGGGAGGTTATTGCTTGTGTAGTGGCCGTGCCATTAAGGGAGGTTATTGCTTGTCTAGTGGCCTTGCCATTAAGGGAGGTTATTGCTTGTCTAGTGGCCTTGCCATTAAGGGAGGTTATTGCTTGTCTAGTGGCCTTGCCATTAAGGGAGGTTATTGCTTGTGTAGTGGCCGTGCCATTAAGGGAGGTTATTGCTTGTCTAGTGGCCGTGCCATTAAGGGAGGTTATTGCTTGTGTAGTGGCCGTGCCATTAAGGGAGGTGATTGCTTGTCTAGTGGCCTTGCCATTAAGGGAGGTTATTGCTTGTGTAGTGGCCGTGCCATTAAGGGAGGTTATTGCTTGTCTAGTGGCCTTGCCATTAAGGGAGGTTATTGCTTGTCTAGTGGCCTTGCCATTAACAGAGGTTATTGCTTGTCTAGTGGCCTTGCCATTAAGGGAGGTTATTGCTTGTCTAGTGGCCTTGCCATTAAGGGAGGTTATTGCTTGTCTAGTGGCCTTGCCATTAAGGGAGGTTATTGCTTGTCTAGTGGCCTTGCCATTAACAGAGGTTACTGCTTGTCTAGTGGCCTTGCCATTAAGGGAGGTTATTGCTTGTCTAGTGGCTGTGCCATTAAGGGAGGTTATTGCTTGTCTAGTGGCCGTGCCATTAAGGGAGGTTATTGCTTGTCTAGTGGCCTTGCCATTAAGGGAGGTTATTGCTTGTGTAGTGGCCGTGCCATTAAGGGAGGTTATTGCTTGTCTAGTGGCCTTGCCATTAAGGGAGGTTATTGCTTGTCTAGTGGCCGTGCCATTAAGGGAGGTTATTGCTTGTCTAGTGGCCGTGCCATTAAGGGAGGTTATTGCTTGTCTCGTGGCCGTGCCATTAAGGGAGGTTATTGCTTGTCTATTGGCCTTGCCATTAACAGAGGTTATTGCTTGTCTAGTGGCTGTGCCATTAAGGGAGGTGATTGCTTGTCTAGTGGCCTTGCCATTAACAGAGGTTACTGCTTGTCTAGTGGCCTTGCCATTAAGGGAGGTGATTGCTTGTCTATTGGCCTTGCCATTAACAGAGGTTATTGCTTGTCTAGTGGCCTTGCCATTAACAGAGGTTACTGCTTGTCTAGTGGCCTTGCCATTAAGGGAGGTGATTGCTTGTCTAGTGGCCTTGCCATTAACAGAGGTTACTGCTTGTCTAGTGGCCTTGCCATTAAGGGAGGTGATTGCTTGTCTAGTGGCCTTGCCATTAACAGAGGTTATTGCTTGTCTAGTGGCCTTGCCACTAAGGGAGGTGATTGCTTGTCTAGTGGCCTTGCCACTAACAGAGGTTATTGCTTGTCTAGTGGCCTTGCCACTAACAGAGGTTCTTGCTTGTCTAGTGGCCTTGCCATTAACAGAGGTTACTGCTTGTCTAGTGGCCTTGCCATTAAGGGAGGTGATTGCTTGTCTAGTGGCCGTGCCATTAAGGGAGGTGATTGCTTGTCTAGTGGCCTTGCCATCAAGGGAGGTTATTGCTTGTCTAGTGGCCTTGCCACTAACAGAGGTTATTGCTTGTCTAGTGGCCGTGCCACTAAGGGAGGTTATTGCTTGTCTAGTGGCCTTGCCACTAACAGAGGTTATTGCTTGTCTAGTGGCCTTGCCACTAAGGGAGGTTATTGCTTGTCTAGTGGCCTTGCCACTAACAGAGGTTATTGCTTGTCTAGTGGCCGTGCCACTAAGGGAGGTTATTGCTTGTCTAGTGGCCTTGCCATTAAGGGAGGTTATTGCTTGTCTAGTGGCTGTGCCATTAAGGGAGGTTATTGCTTGTCTATTGGCCTTGCCATTAAGGGAGGTTATTGCTTGTCTAGTGGCTGTGCCATTAAGGGAGGTTATTGCTTGTCTATTGGCCTTGCCATTAAGGGAGGTTATTGCTTGTCTAGTGGCCTTGCCATTAACAGAGGTTATTGCTTGTCTAGTGGCTGTGCCATTAAGGGAGGTTATTGCTTGTCTAGTGGCCGTGCCACTAAGGGAGGTTATTGCTTGTGTAGTAGCCTTGCTATTAAGGGAGGTTATTGCTTGTCTATTGGCCTTGCCATTAAGGGAGGTTATTGCTTGTCTAGTGGCCGTGCCATTAACAGAGGTTATTGCTTGTCTAGTGGCTGTGCCATTAAGGGAGGTTATTGCTTGTCTAGTGGCCGTGCCACTAAGGGAGGTTATTGCTTGTCTAGTGGCTGTGCCATTAAGGGAGGTTATTGCTTGTCTATTGGCCTTGCCATTAAGGGAGGTTATTGCTTGTCTAGTGGCCTTGCCATTAACAGAGGTTATTGCTTGTCTAGTGGCCTTGCCATTAAGGGAGGTTATTGCTTGTGTAGTAGCCTTGCTATTAAGGGAGGTTATTGCTTGTCTTGTGGCCTTGCCATTAACAGAGGTTATTGCTTGTCTAGTGGCCTTGCCATTAAGGGAGGATATTGCTTGTCTAGTGGCCTTGCCATTAACAGAGGTTATTGCTTGTCTAGTGGCTGTGCCATTAAGGGAGGTGATTGCTTGTCTAGTGGCCTTGCCATTAAGGGAGGTGATTGCTTGTCTAGTGGCCTTGCCATTAAGGGAGGATATTGCTTGTCTAGTGGCCTTGCCATTAAGGGAGGTTATTGCTTGTCTAGTGGCCTTGCCATTAAGGGAGGTTATTGCTTGTCTAGTGGCTGTGCCATTAAGGGAGGTTATTGCTTGTCTAGTGGCTGTGCCATTAAGGGAGGATATTGCTTGTCTAGTGGCCTTGCCATTAAGGGAGGATATTGCTTGTCTAGTGGTCTTGCCATTAAGGGAGGTTATTGCTTGTCTAGTGGCTGTGCCATTAAGGGAGGTTATTGCTTGTCTAGTGGCCTTGCCATTAAGGGAGGTTATTGCTTGTCTAGTGGCTGTGCCATTAAGGGAGGATATTGCTTGTCTAGTGGCCTTGCCATTAAGGGAGGTTATTGCTTGTCTAGTGGCTGTGCCATTAAGGGAGGATATTGCTTGTCTAGTGGCCTTGCCATTAAGGGAGGATATTGCTTGTCTAGTGGTCTTGCCATTAAGGGAGGATATTGCTTGTCTAGTGGCCTTGCCATTAAGGGAGGTTATTGCTTGTCTAGTGGCTGTGCCATTAAGGGAGGTGATTGCTTGTCTAGTGGCCTTGCCATTAAGGGAGGATATTGCTTGTCTAGTGGCCTTGCCATTAAGGGAGGTTATTGCTTGTCTAGTGGCCTTGCCATTAAGGGAGGTTATTGCTTGTCTAGTGGCTGTGCCATTAAGGGAGGTTATTGCTTGTCTAGTGGCTGTGCCATTAAGGGAGGATATTGCTTGTCTAGTGGCCTTGCCATTAAGGGAGGATATTGCTTGTCTAGTGGTCTTGCCATTAAGGGAGGTTATTGCTTGTCTAGTGGCTGTGCCATTAAGGGAGGTTATTGCTTGTCTAGTGGCCTTGCCATTAAGGGAGGTTATTGCTTGTCTAGTGGCTGTGCCATTAAGGGAGGATATTGCTTGTCTAGTGGCCTTGCCATTAAGGGAGGTTATTGCTTGTCTAGTGGCTGTGCCATTAAGGGAGGATATTGCTTGTCTAGTGGCCTTGCCATTAAGGGAGGATATTGCTTGTCTAGTGGTCTTGCCATTAAGGGAGGTTATTGCTTGTCTAGTGGCTGTGCCATTAAGGGAGGATATTGCTTGTCTAGTGGTCTTGCCATTAAGGGAGGTTATTGCTTGTCTAGTGGCCTTGCCATTAAGGGAGGATATTGCTTGTCTAGTGGCCTTGCCATTAAGGGAGGTTATTGCTTGTCTAGTGGCTGTGCCATTAAGGGAGGATATTGCTTGTCTAGTGGCCTTGCCATTAAGGGAGGATATTGCTTGTCTAGTGGCTGTGCCATTAAGGGAGGTTATTGCTTGTCTAGTGCCCTTGCCATTAACAGAGGTTATTGCTTGTCTAGTGGCTGTGCCATTAAGGGAGGTTATTGCTTGTCTAGTGGCTGTGCCATTAAGGGAGGTTATTGCTTGTCTAGTGCCCTTGCCATTAACAGAGGTTATTGCTTGTCTAGTGGCCTTGCCATTAAGGGAGGTTATTGCTTGTCTAGTGGCCTTGCCATTAAGGGAGGTTATTGCTTGTCTAGTGCCCTTGCCATTAACAGAGGTTATTGCTTGTCTAGTGGCCTTGCCATTAAGGGAGGTTATTGCTTGTCTAGTGGCTGTGCCATTAAGGGAGGTTATTGCTTGTCTAGTGGCTGTGCCATTAACAGAGGTTATTGCTTGTCTAGTGGCCTTGCCATTAAGGGAGGTTATTGCTTGTCTAGTGCCCTTGCCATTAACAGAGGTTATTGCTTGTCTAGTGGCCTTGCCATTAAGGGAGGTTATTGCTTGTCTAGTGGCCTTGCCATTAAGGGAGGTTATTGCTTGTCTAGTGGCTGTGCCATTAAGGGAGGATATTGCTTGTCTAGTGGCCTTGCCATTAAGGGAGGATATTGCTTGTCTAGTGGCTGTGCCATTAAGGGAGGTTATTGCTTGTCTAGTGCCCTTGCCATTAACAGAGGTTATTGCTTGTCTAGTGGCTGTGCCATTAAGGGAGGTTATTGCTTGTCTAGTGGCTGTGCCATTAAGGGAGGTTATTGCTTGTCTAGTGCCCTTGCCATTAACAGAGGTTATTGCTTGTCTAGTGGCCTTGCCATTAAGGGAGGTTATTGCTTGTCTAGTGGCCTTGCCATTAAGGGAGGTTATTGCTTGTCTAGTGCCCTTGCCATTAACAGAGGTTATTGCTTGTCTAGTGGCCTTGCCATTAAGGGAGGTTATTGCTTGTCTAGTGGCTGTGCCATTAAGGGAGGATATTGCTTGTCTAGTGGCCTTGCCATTAAGGGAGGTTATTGCTTGTCTAGTGGCTGTGCCATTAAGGGAGGTTATTGCTTGTCTAGTGGCCTTGCCATTAAGGGAGGTTATTGCTTGTCTAGTGGCCTTGCCATTAACAGAGGTTATTGCTTGTCTAGTGGCCTTGCCATTAACAGAGGTTATTGCTTGTCTAGTGGCCTTGCCATTAACAGAGGTTACTGCTTGTCTAGTGGCCTTGCCATTAAGGGAGGTTATTGCTTGTCTAGTGGCCTTGCCTCTAAGGGAGTCTACTGCTTGTCTAGTGGCCTTGCCACTAAGGGAGGTTATTGCTTGTCTAGTGGCCTTGCCATTAACAGAGGTTATTGCTTGTCTGTGGCCTTGCTATCAAGGGAGGTTATTGCTTGTCTAGTGCCCTTGCCATTAACAGAGGTTATTGCTTGTCTAGTGGCCTTGCCATTAACAGAGGTTATTGCTTGTCTGTGGCCTTGCTATCAAGGGAGGTTATTGCTTGTCTAGTGCCCTTGCCATTAACAGAGGTTATTGCTTGTCTAGTGGCCTTGCCATTAACAGAGGTTATTGCTTGTCTGTGGCCTTGCCATTAAGGGAGGTTATTGCTTGTCTAGTGGCCTTGCCACTAAGTGAGGTTATTGCTTGTCTAGTGGCCTTGCCACTAAGGGAGGTTATTGCTTGTCTAGTGGCCTTGCCATTAACAGAGGTTACTGCTTGTCAGTGGCCTTGCTATTAAGGGAGGTTATTGCTTGTCTAGTGGCCTTGCTATCAAGGGAGGTTATTGCTTGTCTAGTAGCCTTTCATTTAAGGGAGGTTATTGCTTGTCTAGTGGCCTTGCCATTAACAGAGGTTATTGCTTGTCTAGTGGCTGTGCCACTAAGGGAGGCTAGTCTAGGCATGAGACCCTGCCAAGAAGGGAGGCTGGTGTTTTTGTGGAGATATCTACCGGAGATATCAACCTCGTCTCTTTAGAAACAGGTGCCCTGATAATTTCAGGGAGGCCTAAGGCCTTGCCAACCAAGAGAGCGAGACTGTCCCTTGTCTCGAAATAACTGTGGGGAGTTCACTTGTTTTTTGGAAAAAGGGGCTCTGCTAAAACTCCCCTCGAACTCCCGAGCTCTCCCTGAGTGTAAAAACAACATAAATATTCAAGCAAAACTGCGAAAGGCAGAGTTTCGCTTGGAGAGCTGGTTAGGATATTACTGGGTGTTAAAACTGCAATCTCGATTCGTTGAGCTCAGCTCTTGATTGCGTATCGAGCTCCGAGAAGTACTAGTCGATGTGAGTATGAGATGTTAATAGTTCAAGCAAATATGTAGTTAAGAAGGTTAGAGGCTAACTCATCGCGTATCCTGTATCTGTCAAACTGTATCATTTATCAAAACACTTGTATCACCCTTTTTTCATTAAATAAATTGCGTATATATTTTACCATACAGACCCGTGTCTATTTCAATAAATAAGAGTGACGTTTTACTAAGACTCATCATATTCTCACCCTCTGAGGCTATCTGGAGGGTCAAGTGCCCATGCCCAGCTCTCAAGAATTAGAAATGTTTAGTTGAAGTTAAGGAAAATATAGCAATCTAAGTCACAGTCTACCCTGTACACTGAAGTTAGTGAAAGCAAGGCACATTGTTTATCTATAATTAGATCTCCCATTCGGCGAGTCTCACTTTAGATATAAACAAGACCTTGTCTAGTAGCTTACAACCGCGACTAATCAGGGAGATCTTAGATAAATACTCCTCAACTGTCACACGACAAGCTAACAATTAAAACATTCTTTTTTTTTAAATTTAGAGTACCCAATTCTTTCCAATTAAGGGACAATTTAGCATGGCCAATCCAGCTACACTGCGTATCTTTGGGTTGTGGGGGCGAAACCCACGCAAACACGGGCAGAATGTGCAGACTCCGCACAGACCGTGACCCAGAGCCGGGATCGAACTTGGGACCTTGGTGCCGTGAGGCAGCAGTGCTAACCACTGTGCCACCATGCTGCCCTCCCTACAGGCTAACAATTGGCAAGTTCCATTCACGCCACACACGTGCCCGGCAATGACCATCTCCGACAAGAGAGGATCTAACCCCCGGCCCTTGGCGTTCGACAGCATTCCCGTCGCTGAATCCCCCACAATCCACATCCTGGGGGTTACCATTGATCAGAAACTGGACTGGACCCAGCCACATTAATACTGTGGCTACCAGGGCAGGTCAGAGGCTGGGAATCCTGCGGAGAGTAACTCACCTCCTGACCCCCCCCCCCCCCCCCCCCCCCCCAAAGCCTGTCCACCATCGACAAGGCAGAGTCCTTTCTGCTTTGGATTTCTTCATTATTTATTGGGACAATGGATTAATCTAAGTGACCAATGATAGCAGGCGTGTAGAAATTTGAAAACATTGCCCAATGATTCACTGAGATAAAGTAAGTTGTTCCTGTCAAAGGTGGGGGGTCAGGTCACATTCCACACGGCACAGATTGCAACACTTCCTGAAGACCCGTTTGCTTGGTCGAGAAACGGCTTACACAGATGGGAAAATACACATGAAAAGTATCCCGCCCACGTGGTGAAATGCATCACTGTAAACACACACAGGGTTAATGTGAACACACTACACCTAGTTAGACACTAGAGGGAGCACCAGAAACATCATGACGCACAGACAGTCAACCAATAGGTCAGTAAGATAGGACACGACCAATGGGCATTCACGACACGCCCAGACGTGTGACTACCACAGGAGGGCATTACCGTATATAAGGACACAGCGCACATATTCAGTGTCTTTCCAGTCGAGACACTTGGTGAGTACAGAGAGGGTTGATTCAAACACTTCTTGCCCACTACGTGGATTGTAGCAGACTGGTTCGTCAGTCTGAGTAGCTATAGCAGGATTAACAGGAGAGTCGAATCCAAGTAGTAGAATTGTTAACAGTAGTAAATGTGTTAAAGCTATCTCCAAGTCTGAACCTTCCTTTGTCAGAGAGTCCATCAAGGAGGCAGCTTCTGCTACGTCAAGAGCGTAACAAAACAGCCCACAAACTGGTTCGGCAACATTCCTACTGAGCTGGGTCTCAAGGACTCGGGCGTAACTGATCCAGACAAGAAGCTGCTCGTTTTCGATCTAATACTGGGGATTTGTCATTAGTGTTTTGCAGTCTTGTTTTGTTTAAAATAAATCCATAGTTTACGTGCTGGATTCTCCGTTCCTGACTCTAGGTTTTGGCGCCGTGGGACGGATTCGTGGACTTTCACGACAGCACAACTGTCGGACCTGAACTGATTCAGCGACCCTGGAGAGTTGAGCACCGGCGCCTTGGTCGATCCTACGGGAAAACGGTGCGGGATTCGCCAGGTCAGTGATCCACACAGTGATCCCCCTCCCGCCGGCGTGGATCAAACCACCTTTTGAACGGCGGGACAAGGCGGCGCGGGCGGGGTCCTGGGGGGCGCGGGGCGATCTGGCCCCGGGGGGGTGCCCCCACGGTGGCCTGGCCCGCGATCGGGGCCCACCGATCCGCGGGCGGGCCTGTGCCGGGGGGGCACTATTTTCCTTCCGCCTTCACCATGGTCTTCACTATGGAGGAAGCGGAAGAGAACCCCTCCCCCTGCGCGTGCGTCGCCTGGCGAAGACCTTTCGGCCCCGGCTGGTGTGGCGCCAAAGGCCTTTCCCGCCAGCCGGCAGGGCGGAAATCACTCCTAGCCCCTCAAGGTGAGGGCTTGGCCCCGAAAGCTGCCTGTCTGTGTCCTGCTCACCAACTGCTGTTCCTCTGACGACTGAGAGGCTACTTCCTGTTTGTCTATGTATTTATACATCTCTGGTGCTCCCTCTAGTGGTTACGTAGTTGTAGTGTATTTACCTTACTGTAGAAGCCAGGTATTTCGAATACAACTCGTATTGGTAAAAGAAAGCTGTTTAAGCATAAATATTAAGCCCCAGTTTTAAATACTCATTTAAAAATTAGAATTTCAGCACCCATAAATTCAGGTCTTCAATAGATACATGAAACAGCATAAAATTCCATCATAGATTAAAACAGCACAGTTGCAAGACGATTTGACACTATGCTTGTGCTACTGTCAAGGACAAGGGCTGAATTCCATGGCAACGAGGTGGCAGGAGTCCAGTGCAGTTTGTACAGCATTGAATCAAATATATATTTAATTCAATCTTTCTCAACATGAAGTCTCCATTGTTACATTAGCCAAGCTAGCTTAAAACCAGTTTATTGCTGGTAAAGATTAGCAGAATATCACATTCCATAATGTGATATTCATTATGGTGGGCAGCACGGTAGCATTGTGGTTAGCGCAATTGCTTCACAGCTCCAGGGTCCCAGGTTCGATTCCGGCTTGGGACACTGTCTGTGCGGAGTCTGCACGTTCTCCCCGTGTGCGCGTGGGTTTCCTCCGGGTGCTCCGGTTTCCTCCCACAGTCCAAAGATGTGCAGGTTAGGTGGATTGGCCATGATAAATTGCCCTTAGTGTCCAAAAAATTGCCCTTAGTGTTGGGTTGGGTTACTGGGTTATGGGAATAGGGTGGAGGTGTTGACCTTGGGGTAGGGTGCTCTTTCCAAGTGCCGGTGCAGACTCGATGGGCTGAATGGCCTCCTTCTGCACTGTAAATTCTATGATAACATGCAGACATGAACCAATTAAAAGATAATGTTGCACATTGAAGATGGACGGCTTGCCATCAAATCAAATGTGTTTGAGTCTAACCCAAAGTAATTCGGATTATATTGGGGTGTGATTAGATGGCTTAAGACAGATATGAAAGTGTATAACTGAAAAGTTTCCGCCTGCCATTTTAGTCTGTCTGTTAGTCTGTCCGTCTGTCTGTCAGTCTGTTTCGTCAGTCTGTCTTTGTAGTGATGTAGTGTTTTTTGACTTTGAGTTTGAGTTTAGCTGAAGATTATCTCTCTCCATGTTTCATTTCCAGACTTTGACCTTTTAAAAGTTACTTTCGAGCTGTCTGCCTCAGCAAAAAGATAATGTCTGTAATTCTCTGAAAGCTTCGAATTGTCTACGAATTGCCTTTTTAAATGACTTTCAAATTGTAATCAACAGAAGACAAACTAAAAGAATTCCTTTTGGCGCCTGAGAAGTTTTAACTGCAAATTTGTGCTGAGTCCCAGTATTCGCAAAGTGCTACTGGTAACCGAATAGTAGAAATAATATAAATTCCTTCAACTTTACACAGTCGAACAATAGTAGGAATCTAACAACTTGGCGTAGTCCAAAAATATTACAGATCTTTCAACTTGTCGTAGTTCGGCAGGAATAGATCCTTCAACTAAGATTCCTTCAACTTGGCGTAGTCGGCAGCTGGGGGGAGTACGGAGGACAACCTTCGGAGGAGGCCCAGGCGACGACGGAAAGCTTTGAAGAGAATCGGAGGAGGCACGGAACCTTAGGGAAGCTTTGAAGGTAACCGGAGGAGGCCCAGAAGACAGCCAGAACCCACGGCTAGACTAGGGCAAGAAATATCTTTTTCACCCATTAAAAGTCTTAAAGCCGCATCAATCAATGCTTCGACCCTTGAAAAGAACATTTTTATAGACTGTGTTAAATCAATCAGTCGCCGGTCGTTGAAACTAAAATAAAACGGGACTGAAAAAATAGTCACGGCAGTCAGCGATCAAGGAAAATTTATGGCTGATCCAAATCAAAGTATATACTCAAAGCATCACTGTATATACACAAGGGGTAAGTGTTGGAATCTATATTTTGAAGGATCTTTACCTGCCGAACTACACCAAGTTGGGGGAAGCTTAGTTGATGAATCAAAGTCCAGGCGCACTACGCCAAGTTGTTGGATTCCTACTATTATTCGACTGTGTAAAGTTGAAGGAATTTTCTTATTTCTACTATTCGGTTACCAGTAGCACTTTGCGAATACTGGGACTCAGCAGAAATCTGCAGTTAAAACTTCTCAGGCGCCAAAAGGAATTATTTTATTTTGTCTTCTATTGATAACAATTTGAAAGTCATTTAAATGGCAATTCGTAGACAATTCGAAGCTTTCAGAGAATTACAGACATTATCTTTTTGCTGAGGCAGACAGCTCGAAAGTAACTTTTAAAAGGTCAAAGTCTGGCAATGAAACATGAAGAGAGAGAGAAAGCTAATCTTCAGCTAAACTCAAACTCAAAGTCAAAAGTGGACTAACATCACTACGAGAACGGGCTGACGGAACGGGCTGACGGAACGGGCTGACGGAACGGGCTGACGGAACGGGCTGACGGAACGGGCTGACGGAACGGGCTGTCGGAACGGGCTGACGGAACGGGCGGGCGCTCTGACGCGGCGGGCGCTCTGACGCTCTGACGAGGCGGACGCTCTGACGCTCTGACGCGGCGGACGCTCTGACGCTCTGACGAGGCGGACGCTCTGACGCTCTGACGAGGCGGACGCTCTGACGCTCTGACGAGGCGGACGCTCTGACGCTCTGACGCTCTGACGCTCTGACGCTCTGACGCTCTGACGCTCTGACGAGGCGGACGCTCTGACGCTCTGACGCGGCGGACGCTCTGACGCTCTGACGCTCTGACGCTCTGACGCTCTGACGCTCTGACGCTCTGACGAGGCGGACGCTCTGACGCTCTGACGCTCTGACGAGGCGGACGCTCTGACGCTCTGACGCTCTGACGAGGCGGACGCTCTGACGCTCTGACGAGGCGGACGCTCTGACGCTCTGACGCGCTGACGAGGCGGACGCTCTGACGAGGCGGACGCTCTGACGGGGCGGACGCTCTGACGCTCTGACGAGGCGGACGCTCTGACGCTCTGACGAGGCGGACGCTCTGACGCTCTGACGCGGCGGACGCTCTGACGGGGCGGACGCTCTGACGGGGCGGACGCTCTGACGAGGCGGACGCTCTGACGAGGCGGACGCTCTGGCGCTCTGACGCTCTGACGCGGCGGACGCTCTGACGCGGCGGACGCTCTGACGCGGCGGACGCTCTGACGCGGCGGACGCTCTGACGCTCTGACGCGGCGGACGCTCTGACGCTCTGACGAGGCGGACGCTCTGACGCTCTGACGAGGCGGACGCTCTGACGCTCTGACGAGGCGGACGCTCTGACGCTCTGACGCTCTGACGCTCTGACGCTCTGACGCTCTGACGCTCTGACGCGGCGGACGCTCTGACGCTCTGACGCGGCGGACGCTCTGACGCTCTGACGCGGCTGACGCTCTGACGCGGCGGACGCTCTGACGCGGCGGACGCTCTGACGCGGCGGACGCTCTGACGCTCTGACGCGGCGGACGCTCTGACGCTCTGACGCGGCGGACGCTCTGACGCTCTGACGCGGCGGACGCTCTGACGCTCTGACGCGGCGGACGCTCTGACGCTCTGACGCGGCGGACGCTCTGACGCTCTGACGCGGCGGACGCTCTGACGCTCTGACGCGGCGGACGCTCTGACGCGGCGGACGCTCTGACGCTCTGACGAGGCGGACGCTCTGACGCTCTGACGAGGCGGACGCTCTGACGCTCTGACGAGGCGGACGCTCTGACGCTCTGACGCGGCGGACGCTCTGACGCTCTGACGAGGCGGACGCTCTGACGCTCTGACGCTCTGACGAGGCGGACGCTCTGACGAGGCGGACGCTCTGACGCTCTGACGAGGCGGACGCTCTGACGAGGCGGACGCTCTGACGCTCTGACGAGGCGGACGCTCTGACGCTCTGACGAGGCGGACGCTCTGACGCGGCGGACGCTCTGACGCTCTGACGAGGCGGACGCTCTGACGCTCTGACGCGGCGGACGCTCTGACGCGGCGGACGCTCTGACGCGGCGGACGCTCTGATGAGGCGGACGCTCTGACGAGGCGGACGCTCTGACGAGGCGGACGCTCTGACGCTCTGACGAGGCGGACGCTCTGACGAGGCGGACGCTCTGACGCTCTGACGAGGCGGACGCTCTGACGAGGCGGACGCTCTGACGCTCTGACGAGGCGGACGCTCTGACGCTCTGACGAGGCGGACGCTCTGACGCTCTGACGCTCTGACGCTCTGACGAGGCGGACGCTCTGACGCTCTGACGCTCTGACGCTCTGACGAGGCGGACGCTCTGACGCTCTGACGAGGCGGACGCTCTGACGCTCTGACGAGGCGGACGCTCTGACGAGGCGGACGCTCTGACGCTCTGACGAGGCGGACGCTCTGACGCTCTGACGAGGCGGACGCTCTGACGCTCTGACGCGGCGGACGCTCTGACGCTCTGACGAGGCGGACGCTCTGACGCTCTGACGCTCTGACGAGGCGGACGCTCTGACGCTCTGACGAGGCGGACGCTCTGACGCTCTGACGAGGCGGACGCTCTGACGCTCTGACGAGGCGGACGCTCTGACGCTCTGACGCGGCGGACGCTCTGACGAGGCGGACGCTCTGACGCTCTGACGCTCTGACGAGGCGGACGCTCTGACGCTCTGACGAGGCGGACGCTCTGACGCTCTGACGCGGCGGACGCTCTGACGCTCTGACGCGGCGGACGCTCTGACGCTCTGACGCTCTGACGCGGCGGACGCTCTGACGCGGCGGACGCTCTGACGCGGCGGACGCTCTGACGCTCTGACGAGGCGGACGCTCTGACGCTCTGACGCGGCGGACGCTCTGACGAGGCGGACGCTCTGACGCTCTGACGCGGCGGACGCTCTGACGAGGCGGACGCTCTGACGGGGCGGACGCTCTGACGAGGCGGACGCTCTGACGAGGCGGACGCTCTGACGCTCTGACGAGGCGGACGCTCTGACGAGGCGGACGCTCTGACGCGGCGGACGCTCTGACGCTCTGACGCTCTGACGAGGCGGACGCTCTGACGAGGCGGACGCTCTGACGCTCTGACGCGGCGGACGCTCTGACGCTCTGACGCTCTGACGCTCTGACGCTCTGACGCTCTGACGCTCTGACGAGGCGGACGCTCTGACGAGGCGGACGCTCTGACGAGGCGGACGCTCTGACGAGACGGACGCTCTGACGAGGCGGACGCTCTGACGCTCTGACGAGGCGGACGCTCTGACGCTCTGACGAGGCGGACGCTCTGACGCTCTGACGAGGCGGACGCTCTGACGCTCTGACGCTCTGACGAGGCGGACGCTCTGACGAGGCGGACGCTCTGACGAGGCGGACGCTCTGACGAGGCGGACGCTCTGACGAGGCGGACGCTCTGACGAGGCGGACGCTCTGACGCTCTGACGCTCTGACGAGGCGGACGCTCTGACGCTCTGACGAGGCGGACGCTCTGACGCTCTGACGCTCTGACGCTCTGACGCTCTGACGCGGCGGACGCTCTGACGCGGCGGACGCTCTGACGCGGCGGACGCTCTGACGAGGCGGACGCTCTGACGCTCTGACGCTCTGACGAGGCGGACGCTCTGACGCTCTGACGCTCTGACGAGGCGGACGCTCTGACGCTCTGACGAGGCGGACGCTCTGACGCTCTGACGCTCTGACGAGGCGGACGCTCTGACGCTCTGACGAGGCGGACGCTCTGACGCTCTGACGCTCTGACGCTCTGACGCTCTGACGCTCTGACGCTCGGACGCTCTGACGCTCTGACGCTCTGACGAGGCGGACGCTCTGACGCTTAGACGCTCTGACGCGGCGGACGCTCTGACGCGGCGGACGCTCTGACGCTCTGACGCGGCGGACGCTCTGACGCTCTGACGCGGCGGACGCTCTGACGCTCTGACGCTCGGACGCGGCGGACGCTCTGACGCTCTGACGTGGCGGACGCTCTGACGCTCTGACGCGGCGGACGCTCTGACGCTCTGGCGCGGCGGACGCTCTGACGCGGCGGACGCTCTGACGCGGCGGACGCTCTGACGGGGCGGACGCTCTGACGCTCTGACGAGGCGGACGCTCTGACGAGGCGGACGCTCTGACGAGGCGGACGCTCTGACGCTCTGACGCTCTGACGCTCGCACGCTCTGACGAGGCGGACGCTCTGACGAGCGGACGCTCTGACGCGGCGGACGCTCTGACGCGGCGGAAGCTCTGACGCGGCGGACGCTCTGACGAGGCGGACGCTCTGACGAGGCGGACGCTCTGACGCTCTGACGCGGCGGACGCTCTGACGAGGCGGAAGCTCTGACGCTCTGACGCTCTGACGAGGCGGACGCTCTGACGAGGCGGACGCTCTGACGAGGCGGACGCTCTGACGCTCTGACGCTCTGACGAGGCGGACGCTCTGACGAGGCGGACGCTCTGACGCTCTGACGCTCTGACGAGGCGGACGCTCTGACGCGGCGGACGCTCTGACGCGGCGGACGCTCTGACGCTCTGACGCTCTGACGCGGCGGACGCTCTGACGCTCTGACGCTCTGACGCTCTGACGCTCTGACGCTCTGACGCGGCGGACGCTCTGACGAGGCGGACGCTCTGACGCTCTGACGCTCTGACGCTCTGACGAGGCGGACGCTCTGACGCTCTGACGCGGCGGACGCTCTGACGCTCTGACGCGGCGGACGCTCTGACGAGGCGGACGCTCTGACGCTCTGACGCTCTGACGCGGCGGACGCTCTGACGCTCTGACGAGGCGGACGCTCTGACGCTCTGACGCTCTGACGGGGCGGACGCTCTGACGCTCTGACGAGGCGGACGCTCTGACGCGGCGGACGCTCTGACGCTCTGACGCTCTGACGGGGCGGACGCTCTGACGCTCTGACGAGGCGGACGCTCTGACGCTCTGACGAGGCGGACGCTCTGACGCTCTGACGAGGCGGACGCTCTGACGCGGCGGACGCTCTGACGCTCTGACGCTCTGACGGGGCGGACGCTCTGACGCTCTGACGAGGCGGACGCTCTGACGCTCTTACGCTCTGACGGGGCGGACGCTCTGACGCTCTGACGAGGCGGACGCTCTGACGCGGCGGACGCTCTGACGCTCTGACGGGGCGGACGCTCTGACGCTCTGACGCGGCGGACGCTCTGACGCTCTGACGAGGCGGACGCTCTGACGCGGCGGACGCTCTGACGCTCTGACGCTCTGACGGGGCGGACGCTCTGACGCTCTGACGAGGCGGACGCTCTGACGCTCTGACGCTCTGACGAGGCGGACGCTCTGACGCGGCGGACGCTCTGACGCTCTGACGCTCTGACGCGGCGGACGCTCTGACGCTCTGACGCGGCGGACGCTCTGACGCTCTGACGCTCTGACGCTCTGACGCTCTGACGCTCTGACGGGGCGGACGCTCTGACGGGGCGGACGCTCTGACGGGGCGGACGCTCTGACGAGGCGGACGCTCTGACGCTCTGACGAGGCGGACGCTCTGACGAGGCGGACGCTCTGACGCTCTGACGCTCTGACGCTCTGACGCTCTGACGCTCTGACGCTCTGACGCTCTGACGCTCTGACGAGGCGGACGCTCTGACGCTCTGACGCGGCGGACGCTCTGACGCTCTGACGCGGCGGACGCTCTGACGCTCTGACGCTCTGACGCTCTGACGCTCTGACGCGGCGGACGCTCTGACGCTCTGACGCTCTGACGCTCTGACGAGGCGGACGCTCTGACGCTCTGACGAGGCGGACGCTCTGACGCTCTGACGCTCTGACGAGGCGGACGCTCTGACGAGGCGGACGCTCTGACGAGGCGGACGCTCTGACGCTCTGACGCTCTGACGCTCTGACGCTCTGACGAGGCGGACGCTCTGACGAGGCGGACGCTCTGACGCTCTGACGCTCTGACGCTCTGACGCTCTGACGCTCTGACGCTCTGACGCTCTGACGCTCTGACGCTCTGACGCTCTGACGAGGCGGACGCTCTGACGAGGTGGACGCTCTGACGCTCTGACGAGGCGGACGCTCTGACGAGGCGGACGCTCTGACGCTCTGACGAGGCGGACGCTCTGACGAGGCGGACGCTCTGACGCTCTGACGAGGCGGACGCTCTGACGAGGCGGACGCTCTGACGAGGCGGACGCTCTGACGCGGCGGACGCTCTGACGAGGCGGACGCTCTGACGAGGCGGACGCTCTGACGAGGCGGACGCTCTGACGCGGCGGACGCTCTGACGAGGCGGACGCTCTGACGAGGCGGACGCTCTGACGAGGCGGACGCTCTGACGCGGCGGACGCTCTGACGCTCTGACGCGGCGGACGCTCTGACGCTCTGACGCGGCGGACGCTCTGACGAGGCGGACACTCTGACGAGGCGGACACTCTGACGAGGCGGACGCTCTGACGCTCTGACGAGGCGGACGCTCTGACGGGGCGGACGCTCTGACGAGGCGGACGCTCTGACGAGGCGGACGCTCTGACGCGGCGGACGCTCTGACGCTCTGACGCGGCGGACGCTCTGACGAGGCGGACACTCTGACGCTCTGACGAGGCGGACACTCTGACGAGGCGGACGCTCTGACGAGGCGGACGCTCTGACGAGGCGGACGCTCTGACGATGCGGACACTCTGACGCGGCGGACGCTCTGACGCGGCGGACGCTCTGACGCGGCGGACGCTCTGACGCGGCGGACGCTCTGACGAGGCGGACGCTCTGACGCTCTGACGCTCTGACGAGGCGGACGCTCTGACGAGGCGGACGCTCTGACGCTCTGACGCTCTGACGAGGCGGACGCTCTGACGCGGCGGACGCTCTGACGCGGCGGACGCTCTGACGCTCTGACGCTCTGACGCGGCGGACGCTCTGACGCTCTGACGCTCTGACGCTCTGACGCTCTGACGCTCTGACGCTCTGACGCGGCGGACGCTCTGACGCTCTGACGCTCTGACGCTCTGACGCTCTGACGCGGCGGACGCTCTGACGAGGCGGACGCTCTGACGCTCTGACGAGGCGGACGCTCTGACGCTCTGACGCTCTGACGCGGCGGACGCTCTGACGCTCTGACGAGGCGGACGCTCTGACGCTCTGACGCTCTGACGGGGCGGACGCTCTGACGCTCTGACGAGGCGGACGCTCTGACGCGGCGGACGCTCTGACGCTCTGACGCTCTGACGGGGCGGACGCTCTGACGCTCTGACGCTCTGACGAGGCGGACGCTCTGACGCTCTGGCGAGGCGGACGCTCTGACGCTCTGACGAGGCGGACGCTCTGACGCGGCGGACGCTCTGACGCTCTGACGCTCTGACGGGGCGGACGCTCTGACGCTCTGACGAGGCGGACGCTCTGACGCTCTGACGCTCTGACGGGGCGGACGCTCTGACGCTCTGACGAGGCGGACGCTCTGACGCGGCGGACGCTCTGACGCTCTGACGGGGCGGACGCTCTGACGCTCTGACGCTCTGACGCGGCGGACGCTCTGACGCTCTGACGAGGCGGACGCTCTGACGCGGCGGACGCTCTGACGCTCTGACGCTCTGACGGGGCGGACGCTCTGACGCTCTGACGAGGCGGACGCTCTGACGCTCTGACGCTCTGACGAGGCGGACGCTCTGACGCGGCGGACGCTCTGACGCTCTGACGCGGCGGACGCTCTGACGCTCTGACGCGGCGGACGCTCTGACGCTCTGACGCTCTGACGCTCTGACGCTCTGACGCTCTGACGGGGCGGACGCTCTGACGGGGCGGACGCTCTGACGGGGCGGACGCTCTGACGAGGCGGACGCTCTGACGCTCTGACGAGGCGGACGCTCTGACGAGGCGGACGCTCTGACGCTCTGACGCTCTGACGCTCTGACGCTCTGACGAGGCGGACGCTCTGACGAGGCGGACGCTCTGACGCGGCGGACGCTCTGACGCTCTGACGCGGCGGACGCTCTGACGCTCTGACGAGGCGGACGCTCTGACGCTCTGACGAGGCGGACGCTCTGACGCTCTGACGCTCTGACGAGGCGGACGCTCTGACGAGGCGGACGCTCTGACGAGGCGGACGCTCTGACGCTCTGACGCTCTGACGCTCTGACGCTCTGACGAGGCGGACGCCCTGACGAGGCGGACGCTCTGACGCTCTGACGCTCTGACGCTCTGACGCTCTGACGCTCTGACGCTCTGACGCTCTGACGAGGCGGACGCTCTGACGAGGTGGACGCTCTGACGCTCTGACGAGGCGGACGCTCTGACGAGGCGGACGCTCTGACGCTCTGACGAGGCGGACGCTCTGACGAGGCGGACGCTCTGACGAGGCGGACGCTCTGACGAGGCGGACGCTCTGACGAGGCGGACGCTCTGACGCGGCGGACGCTCTGACGAGGCGGACGCTCTGACGAGGCGGACGCTCTGACGAGGCGGACGCTCTGACGCGGCGGACGCTCTGACGAGGCGGACGCTCTGACGAGGCGGACGCTCTGACGCGGCGGACGCTCTGACGAGGCGGACGCTCTGACGAGGCGGACGCTCTGACGAGGCGGACGCTCTGACGCGGCGGACGCTCTGACGCTCTGACGCGGCGGACGCTCTGACGCTCTGACGCGGCGGACGCTCTGACGAGGCGGACACTCTGACGAGGCGGACACTCTGACGAGGCGGACGCTCTGACGCTCTGACGAGGCGGACGCTCTGACGGGGCGGACGCTCTGACGAGGCGGACGCTCTGACGAGGCGGACGCTCTGACGAGGCGGACGCTCTGACGCGGCGGACGCTCTGACGCTCTGACGCGGCGGACGCTCTGACGAGGCGGACACTCTGACGCTCTGACGAGGCGGACACTCTGACGAGGCGGACACTCTGACGAGGCGGACGCTCTGACGAGGCGGACGCTCTGACGATGCGGACACTCTGACGAGGCGGACGCTCTGACGAGGCGGACACTCTGACGAGGCGGACACTCTGACGAGGCGGACACTCTGACGAGGCGGACGCTCTGACGCTCTGACGAGGCGGACACTCTGACGAGGCGGACGCTCTGACGAGGCGGACGCTCTGACGAGGCGGACGCTCTGACGCTCTGACGAGGCGGACGCTCTGACGAGGCGGACGCTCTGACGAGGCGGACGCTCTGACGCTCTGACGAGGCGGACGCTCTGACGAGGCGGACGCTCTGACGCGGCGGACGCTCTGACGAGGCGGACGCTCTGACGCTCTGACGAGGCGGACGCTCTGACGAGGCGGACGCTCTGACGAGGCGGACGCTCTGACGCGGCGGACGCACTGACGCTCTGACGCGGCCGACGCTCTGACGCTCTGACGAGGCGGACGCACTGACGCACTGACGCACTGACGCTCTGACGCTCTGACGCACTGACGCTCTGACGCGCTCTGACACTCTGACGCTCTGACACTCTGACGCTCTGACGCTCTGACGCGCTCTGACGCGCTCTGACGCGCTCTGACGCTCTGACGCTCTGACGCTCTGACGCTCTGACGCTCTGACGCTCTGACGCGCTCTGACGCGCTCTGACACTCTGACGCTCTGACGCTCTGACGCTCTGACACTCTGACGCTCTGACTCTATGACGCTCTGACGCTCTGACTCTATGACGCTCTGACGCTCTGACACTCTGACGCTCTGACGCTATGACGCTCTGACACTCTGACGCTCTGACGAGGCGGGCGCTCTGACGCTCTGACGCTCTGACGCTCTGACGCTCTGACGCTCTGACGCTCTGACGAGGCGGACGCTCTGACAGACTCTGACAGACTCTGACGCTCTGACGCTCTGACGCTCTGACGCTCTGACGCTCTGACGCTCTGACGCGGCGGACTCTCTGACGCGGCGGACGCTCTGACAGACTCTGACGCTCTGACGAGGCGGACTCTCTGACGCGGCGGACGCTCTGACAGACTCTGACGCTCTGACAGACTCTGACGCTCTGACGCTCTGACGCTCTGACGCTCTGACGCTCTGACGCACTGACGCACTGACGCTCTGACGCTCTGACGCTCTGACGCTCTGACGCTCTGACGCTCTGACGCTCTGACACACTGACACACTGACGCGGCGGACGCTCTGACGCTCTGACGCTCTGACACACTGACACGGCGGACGCACTGACACACTGACACTCTGACACTCTGACACACTGACACACTGACACGGCGGACGCTCTGACGCTCTGACGCTCTGACGCTCTGACGCTCTGACGCTCTGACGCTCTGACACTCTGACGCTCTGACACACTGACGCTCTGACACTCTGACACTCTGACACTCTGACACTCTGACACGGCGGACGCTCTGACGCTCTGACGCTCTGACGCTCTGACGCTCTGACACGGCGGACGCACTGACGCTCTGACACTCTGACGCTCTGACACTCTGACACGGCGGACGCACTGACACACTGACACTCTGACGCGGCGGACGCTCTGACGCTCTGACACTCTGACGCTCTGACACTCTGACGCTCTGACACTCTGACGCTCTGACACTCTGACGCTCTGACACTCTGACGCTCTGACACTCTGACACGGCGGACGCACTGACACACTGACACTCTGACACGGCGGACGCACTGACACACTGACACTCTGACACGGCGGACGCACTGACACACTGACACTCTGACACGGCGGACGCACTGACACACTGACACACTGACACTCTGACACGGCGGACGCACTGACACACTGACACACTGACACTCTGACACGGCGGACGCACTGACACACTGACACTCTGACACGGCGGACGCACTGACGCTCTGACGCGGCGGACGCTCTGACGCTCTGACGCTCTGACACTCTGACACTCTGACACGGCGGACGCACTGACACACTGACACTCTGACACGGCGGACGCACTGACACACTGACACTCTGACACGGCGGACGCACTGACACACTGACACACTGACACTCTGACACGGCGGACGCACTGACACACTGACACACTGACACTCTGACACGGCGGACGCACTGACACACTGACACTCTGACACGGCGGACGCACTGACGCTCTGACGCGGCGGACGCTCTGACGCGGCGGACGCTCTGACGAGGCGGACGCTCTGACGCTCTGACGCTCTGACGCTCTGACGCTCTGACACTCTGACACGGCGGACGCTCTGACGGGGCGGACGCTCTGACTCTCTGACGCTCTGACGCTCTGACGGGGCGGACGCTCTGACGCTCTGACGCTCTGACGCTCTGACGCTCTGACGCTCTGACGCGGCGGACTCTCTGACGCGGCGGACTCTCTGACAGACTCTGACGCTCTGACGAGGCGGACTCTCTGACGCTCTGACAGACTCTGACGCTCTGACAGACTCTGACGCTCTGACGCTCTGACGCTCTGACGCTCTGACGCTCTGACGCTCTGACGCTCTGACGCTCTGACACGGCGGACACACTGACACTCTGACGCTCTGACGCTCTGACGCTCTGACGCTCTGACGCTCTGACACGGCGGACGCTCTGACGCTCTGACGCTCTGACGCTCTGACACACTGACACACTGACACACTGACACGGCGGACGCACTGACGCTCTGACGCTCTGACGCTCTGACGCTCTGACGCTCTGACGCTCTGACGAGCCGGACGCTCTGACGCTCTGACACTCTGACGCTCTGACACGGCGGACGCTCTGACGCTCTGACGCTCTGACGCTCTGACGCTCTGACACGGCGGACACACTGACACTCTGACGCTCTGACGCTCTGACGCTCTGACGCTCTGACGCTCTGACACTCTGACGCTCTGACACTCTGACACGGCGGACGCACTGACGCACTGACGCTCTGACGCTCTGACGCTCTGACGCTCTGACGCTCTGACGCTCTGACGCTCTGACGCTCTGACGCTCTGACACGGCGGACGCACTGACACACTGACACACTGACACACTGACACACTGACGCTCTGACGCTCTGACGCTCTGACGCTCTGACGCTCTGACGCACTGACACACTGACACTCTGACACTCTGACACTCTGACACACTGACACACTGACACACTGACGCGGCGGACGCACTGACACACTGACACACTGACGCTCTGACGCACTGACACACTGACACGGCGGACGCTCTGACGCTCTGACGCTCTGACGCTCTGACGCTCTGACGCTCTGACGCTCTGACGCACTGACGCACTGACGCACTGACACACTGACACACTGACACGGCGGACGCACTGACACACTGACGCTCTGACGCTCTGACGCTCTGACGCTCTGACGCTCTGACGCTCTGACTCTCTGACACGGCGGACGCACTGACACACTGACGCTCTGATGCTCTGACGCTCTGACGCTCTGACGCTCTGACGCTCTGACGCTCTGACACACTGACACGGCGGACGCTCTGACGCTCTGACGCTCTGACGCTCTGACGCTCTGACGCTCTGACGCTCTGACGCTCTGACGCTCTGACGCTCTGACGCTCTGACACACTGACACGGCGGACGCACTGGCACACTGACACACTGACGCGGCGGACGCACTGACACACTGACACGGCGGATGCTCTGACGCTCTGACGCTCTGACGCTCTGACGCTCTGACGCTCTGACGCTCTGACGCTCTGACGCTCTGACACTCTGACACGGCGGACGCACTGACACACTGACACACTGACACTCTGACACACTGACACACTGACACACTGACACACTGACACACTGACGCTCTGACGCTCTGACGCTCTGACGCTCTGACGCTCTGACGCTCTGACGCTCTGACGCTCTGACGCTCTGACGCTCTGACACGGCGGACGCACTGACACACTGACACACTGACACTCTGACACTCTGACACTCTGACACACTGACACACTGACACACTGACACACTGACACACTGACGCGGCGGACGCACTGACACACTGACACACTGACACACTGACACGGCGGACGCTCTGACGCTCTGACGCTCTGACGCTCTGACGCTCTGATGCTCTGACGCTCTGACGCTCTGACGCTCTGACACTCTGACACGGCGGACGCACTGACACACTGACGCTCTGATGCTCTGACGCTCTGACGCTCTGACGCTCTGACGCTCTGACGCACTGACACACTGACACACTGACACGGCGGACGCTCTGACGCTCTGACACTCTGACGCTCTGACGCTCTGACGCTCTGACGCTCTGACACACTGACACGGCGGACGCTCTGACGCTCTGACGCTCTGACACTCTGACGCTCTGACGCGGCGGACGCTCTGACGCTCTGACACTCTGACGCTCTGACGCTCTGACGCTCTGACGCTCTGACGCTCTGACGCTCTGACGCTCTGACACTCTGACACTCTGACGCTCTGACACACTGACACGGCGGACGCTCTGACGGGGCGGACGCTCTGACTCTCTGACGCTCTGACGCTCTGACGCTCTGACGAGGCGGACGCTCTGACGCTCTGACGCTCTGACGCTCTGACACTCTGACACGGCGGACGCTCTGACGCTCTGACACTCTGACGCTCTGACGCTCTGACACACTGACACGGCGGACGCTCTGACGCTCTGACGCTCTGACGCTCTGACGCTCTGACGCACTGACACACTGACACACTGACACACTGACACACTGACACACTGACACACTGACACGGCGGACGCTCTGACGCTCTGACGCTCTGACGCTCTGACGCTCTGACGCTCTGACGCTCTGACGCTCTGACGCTCTGACGCTCTGACGAGGCGGACGCTCTGACGCTCTGACGCTCTGACGCTCTGACGCTCTGACGCTCTGACGCTCTGACACGGCGGACGCTCTGACACGGCGGACGCTCTGACGCTCTGACGCTCTGACGCTCTGATGCTCTGACGCTCTGACGCTCTGACGCTCTGACGCTCTGACGCTCTGACGCTCTGACGCTCTGACGCTCTGACACACTGACACACTGACACGGCGGACGCACTGACACTCTGACGCTCTGACGCTCTGACGCTCTGACACACTGACACACTGAAACACTGACACACTGAAACACTGAAACACTGACACACTGACACACTGACACACTGACACACTGACGCGGCGGACGCACTGACACACTGACACACTGACACGGCGGACGCTCTGACGCTCTGACGCTCTGACGAGGCGGACGCTCTGACGCGGCGGACGCTCTGACGCTCTGACGCTCTGACGCTCTGACACTCTGACGCTCTGACGCTCTGACGCTCTGACACGGCGGACGCTCTGACGCTCTGACGCTCTGACGCTCTGACGCTCTGACGCTCTGACGCTCTGACACACTGACACACTGACGCTCTGACGCTCTGACGCTCTGACACACTGACACACTGACGCTCTGACACGGCGGACGCACTGACGCTCTGACACTCTGACGCTCTGACGCTCTGACGCTCTGACACACTGACACTCTGACACGGCGGACGCACTGACACACTGACACTCTGACGCGGCGGACGCTCTGACGCTCTGACACTCTGACGCTCTGACACACTGACACACTGACACGGCGGATGCTCTGACACACTGACACTCTGACGAGGCTGACGCTCTGACACTCTGACACTCTGACACGGCGGACGCACTGACGCACTGACGCACTGACGCACTGACGCACTGACGCACTGACACACTGACACGGCGGACGCTCTGACACACTGACACTCTGACACACTGACACACTGACACACTGACACTCTGACACACTGACACACTGACACTCTGACACACTGACACACTGACGCACTGACGCACTGACGCACTGACGCTCTGACGCTCTGACGCTCTGACGCTCTGACGCTCTGACGCTCTGACGAGGCGGACGCTCTGACGAGGCGGACGCTCTGACGCTCTGACGCTCTGACGCTCTGACGCTCTGACAGACTCTGACGCTCTGACAGACTCTGACGCTCTGACAGACTCTGACGCTCTGACAGACTCTGACGCTCTGACGCTCTGACGCTCTGACGCTCTGACGCTCTGACGCTCTGACGCGGCGGACGCTCTGACAGACTCTGACGCTCTGACGCGGCGGACGCGGCGGACGCACTGACACACTGACACACTGACACGGCGGACGCTCTGACGCTCTGACGCTCTGACGCTCTGACGCTCTGACGCTCTGACGCTCTGACGCTCTGACGCTCTGACGCTCTGACACTCTGACACACTGACACACTGACGCGGCTGACACACTGACACACTGACACACTGACACGGCGGACGCTCTGACGCTCTGACGCTCTGACGCTCTGACGCTCTGACGCTCTGACGCTCTGACGCTCTGACGCTCTGACGCTCTGACACACTGACACACTGACACACTGACACGGCGGACGCTCTGACGCTCTGACACTCTGACGCTCTGACGCTCTGACGCTCTGACACACTGACACGGCGGACGCTCTGACGCTCTGACGCTCTGACACTCTGACGCTCTGACGCTCTGACGCTCTGACGCTCTGACGCTCTGACGCTCTGACGCTCTGACACTCTGACACTCTGACGCTCTGACACACTGACACGGCGGACGCTCTGACGGGGCGGACGCTCTGACTCTCTGACGCTCTGACGCTCTGACGCTCTGACGAGGCGGACGCTCTGACGCTCTGACGCTCTGACGCTCTGACACTCTGACACGGCGGACGCTCTGACGCTCTGACACTCTGACGCTCTGACGCTCTGACACACTGACACGGCGGACGCTCTGACGCTCTGACGCTCTGACGCTCTGACGCTCTGACGCACTGACACACTGACACACTGACACACTGACACACTGACACACTGACACACTGACACGGCGGACGCTCTGACGCTCTGACGCTCTGACGCTCTGACGCTCTGACGCTCTGACGCTCTGACGCTCTGACGCTCTGACGAGGCGGACGCTCTGACGCTCTGACGCTCTGACGCTCTGACGCTCTGACGCTCTGACACGGCGGACGCTCTGACACGGCGGACGCTCTGACGCTCTGACGCTCTGACGCTCTGATGCTCTGACGCTCTGACGCTCTGACGCTCTGACGCTCTGACGCTCTGACGCTCTGACGCTCTGACGCTCTGACACACTGACACGGCGGACGCACTGACACTCTGACGCTCTGACGCTCTGACACACTGACACACTGAAACACTGAAACACTGAAACACTGAAACACTGAAACACTGACACACTGACACACTGACACACTGACACACTGACACACTGACGCGGCGGACGCACTGACACACTGACACGGCGGACGCTCTGACGCTCTGACGCTCTGACGAGGCGGACGCTCTGACGCGGCGGACGCTCTGACGCTCTGACGCTCTGACGCTCTGACACTCTGACGCTCTGACGCTCTGACGCTCTGACACGGCGGACGCTCTGACGCTCTGACGCTCTGACGCTCTGACGCTCTGACGCTCTGACGCTCTGACGCTCTGACACACTGACACACTGACACACTGACGCTCTGACACTCTGACGCTCTGACGCTCTGACGCTCTGACACACTGACACACTGACACGGCGGACGCACTGACGCTCTGACACTCTGACGCTCTGACGCTCTGACGCTCTGACGCTCTGACGCTCTGACACACTGACACACTGACGCTCTGACACTCTGACGCTCTGACGCTCTGACGCTCTGACACACTGACACACTGACACGGCGGACGCACTGACGCTCTGACACTCTGACACTCTGACGCTCTGACGCTCTGACGCTCTGACGCTCTGACACACTGACACTCTGACACGGCGGACGCACTGACACACTGACACTCTGACGCGGCGGACGCTCTGACGCTCTGACACTCTGACGCTCTGACACACTGACACACTGACACGGCGGATGCTCTGACACACTGACACTCTGACGAGGCTGACGCTCTGACGCTCTGACGCTCTGACACTCTGACACGGCGGACGCACTGACGCACTGACGCACTGACGCACTGACGCACTGACGCACTGACACACTGACACGGCGGACGCTCTGACACACTGACACTCTGACACACTGACACACTGACACACTGACACTCTGACACACTGACACACTGACACTCTGACACACTGACACACTGACGCACTGACGCACTGACGCACTGACGCTCTGACGCTCTGACGCTCTGACGCTCTGACGCTCTGACACTCTGACGCTCTGACGCTCTGACGAGGCGGACGCTCTGACGAGGCGGACGCTCTGACGCTCTGACGCTCTGACGCTCTGACGCTCTGACGCTCTGACGCTCTGACGCTCTGACGCTCTGACGCGGCGGACGCTCTGACAGACTCTGACGCTCTGACGAGGCGGACGCACTGACACACTGACACACTGACACGGCGGACGCTCTGACGCTCTGACGCTCTGACGCTCTGACGCGGCGGACGCGGCGGACGCACTGACACACTGACACACTGACACGGCGGACGCTCTGACGCTCTGACGCTCTGACGCTCTGACGCTCTGACGCTCTGACGCTCTGACACTCTGACACACTGACACACTGACGCGGCGGACGCACTGACACACTGACACACTGACACGGCGGACGCTCTGATGCTCTGACGCTCTGACGCTCTGACGCTCTGACGCTCTGACGCTCTGACGCTCTGACGCTCTGACGCTCTGACGCTCTGACACTCTGACGCTCTGACACTCTGACACGGCGGACGCTCTGACGCTCTGACGCTCTGACGCTCTGACGCTCTGACGCTCTGACGCTCTGACACTCTGACACACTGACACTCTGACACTCTGACACTCTGACACTCTGACACGGCGGACGCTCTGACGCTCTGACGCTCTGACGCTCTGACGCTCTGACGCTCTGACACTCTGACACTCTGACGCTCTGACGCTCTGACACTCTGACGCTCTGACACACTGACACACTGACACACTGACACTCTGACGCTCTGACGCTCTGACACACTGACACACTGACACACTGACACGGCGGACGCACTGACGCTCTGACACTCTGACGCTCTGACACTCTGACACGGCGGACGCACTGACACACTGACACTCTGACGCGGCGGACGCTCTGACGCTCTGACACTCTGACGCTCTGACACTCTGACGCTCTGACGCTCTGACACTCTGACGCTCTGACACTCTGACACTCTGACACTCTGACACGGCGGACGCACTGACACACTGACACTCTGACGCGGCGGACGCTCTGACGCTCTGACGCTCTGACACTCTGACACGGCGGACGCACTGACACACTGACACTCTGACACGGCGGACGCACTGACACACTGACACTCTGACACGGCGGACGCACTGACACACTGACACACTGACACTCTGACACGGCGGACGCACTGACACACTGACACACTGACACTCTGACACGGCGGACGCACTGACACACTGACACTCTGACACGGCGGACGCACTGACGCACTGACGCTCTGACGCGGCGGACGCTCTGACGCTCTGACGCTCTGACGCTCTGACACTCTGACACGGCGGACGCACTGACACACTGACACTCTGACACGGCGGACGCACTGACACACTGACACTCTGACACGGCGGACGCACTGACACACTGACACACTGACACTCTGACACGGCGGACGCACTGACACACTGACACACTGACACTCTGACACGGCGGACGCACTGACACACTGACACTCTGACACGGCGGACGCACTGACGCACTGACGCTCTGACGCGGCGGACGCTCTGACGCTCTGACGCTCTGACGCTCTGACACTCTGACACTCTGACGCTCTGACACACTGACACGGCGGACGCTCTGACGGGGCGGACGCTCTGACTCTCTGACGCTCTGACGCTCTGACGCTCTGACGAGGCGGACGCTCTGACAGACTCTGACGCTCTGACGCTCTGACGCTCTGACGCTCTGACGCTCTGACGCTCTGACGCTCTGACGCTCTGACGCTCTGACGCTCTGACGCTCTGACTCTCTGACGCTCTGACGCTCTGACGCTCTGACGCACTGACGCTCTGACGCTCTGACGCTCTGACAGACTCTGACGCTCTGACAGACTCTGACGCTCTGACGCTCTGACGCTCTGACGCTCTGACGCTCTGACGCTCTGACGCTCTGACACGGCGGACGCACTGACGCTCTGACACTCTGACGCTCTGACACGGCGGACGCACTGACGCACTGACGCTCTGACGCTCTGACGCTCTGACGCTCTGACGCTCTGACGCTCTGACGCTCTGACGCTCTGACGCTCTGACGCTCTGACGCTCTGACACGGCGGACGCACTGACACACTGACACACTGACACTCTGACACACTGACACTCTGACACACTGACACACTGACACACTGACACACTGACACACTGACACACTGACACACTGACACACTGACACACTGACGCGGCGGACGCACTGACACACTGACACTCTGACGCTCTGACGCACTGACACACTGACACGGCGGACGCTCTGACGCTCTGACGCTCTGACGCTCTGACGCTCTGACGCTCTGACACACTGACACGGCGGACGCTCTGACGCTCTGACGCTCTGACACTCTGACGCTCTGACGCTCTGACGCTCTGACGCTCTGACGCTCTGACGCTCTGACACTCTGACACTCTGACGCTCTGACACACTGACACGGCGGACGCTCTGACGGGGCGGACGCTCTGACTCTCTGACGCTCTGACGCTCTGACGCTCTGACGAGGCGGACGCTCTGACGCTCTGACGCTCTGACGCTCTGACACTCTGACACGGCGGACGCTCTGACGCTCTGACACTCTGACGCTCTGACGCTCTGACACACTGACACGGCGGACGCTCTGACGCTCTGACGCTCTGACGCTCTGACGCTCTGACGCTCTGACGCTCTGACGCTCTGACGCTCTGACGCTCTGACACGGCGGACGCACTGACACACTGACACTCTGACGCTCTGACGCTCTGACGCTCTGACGCTCTGACACGGCGGACGCACTGACACACTGACACTCTGACACACTGACACTCTGACACACTGACACACTGACACACTGACACACTGACACACTGACACACTGACACACTGACGCGGCGGACGCACTGACACACTGACACTCTGACGCTCTGACGCTCTGACGCTCTGACGCTCTGACGCTCTGACGCTCTGACGCTCTGACGCACTGACGCACTGACACACTGACACGGCGGACGCACTGACACACTGACGCACTGACACACTGACGCACTGACGCACTGACGCTCTGACGCTCTGACGCTCTGACGCTCTGACGCTCTGACGCTCTGACGCTCTGACGCTCTGACGCTCTGACGCTCTGACGCTCTGACACTCTGACACGGCGGACGCACTGACACACTGACGCTCTGACGCTCTGACGCTCTGACACACTGACACGGCGGACGCTCTGACGCTCTGACGCTCTGACGCTCTGACGCTCTGACACTCTGACACTCTGACACGGCTGACGCTCTGACGCTCTGACGCTCTGACGCTCTGACACTCTGACGCTCTGACGCTCTGACGCTCTGACGCTCTGACGCTCTGACGCTCTGCCACTCTGACACTCTGACACTCTGACGCTCTGACACACTGACACGGCGGACGCTCTGACGGGGCGGACGCTCTGACTCTCTGACGCTCTGACGCTCTGACGCTCTGACGAGGCGGACGCTCTGACGCTCTGACGCTCTGACGCTCTGACGCTCTGACACTCTGACACGGCGGACGCTCTGACGCTCTGACACTCTGACGCTCTGACGCTCTGACGCTCTGACACTCTGACACTCTGACACACTGACACACTGACACACTGACACACTGACACACTGACACACTGAAACACTGACACACTGACACACTGACACGGCGGACGCTCTGACGCTCTGACGCTCTGACGCTCTGACGCTCTGACGAGGCGGACGCTCTGACGCTCTGACGAGGCGGACGCTCTGACGCTCTGACGCTCTGACGCTCTGACGCTCTGACGCTCTGACGCTCTGACGCTCTGACGCTCTGACGCTCTGACGCTCTGACACACTGACACGGCGGACGCTCTGACGCTCTGACGCTCTGACACTCTGACGCTCTGACGCTCTGACGCTCTGACGCTCTGACGCTCTGACGCTCTGACACTCTGACACTCTGACGCTCTGACACACTGACACGGCGGACGCTCTGACGGGGCGGACGCTCTGACTCTCTGACGCTCTGACGCTCTGACGCTCTGACGAGGCGGACGCTCTGACGCTCTGACGCTCTGACGCTCTGACACTCTGACACGGCGGACGCTCTGACGCTCTGACACTCTGACGCTCTGACGCTCTGACACACTGACACGGCGGACGCTCTGACGCTCTGACGCTCTGACGCTCTGACGCTCTGACGCTCTGACGCTCTGACGCTCTGACGCTCTGACGCTCTGACACGGCGGACGCACTGACACACTGACACTCTGACGCTCTGACGCTCTGACGCTCTGACGCTCTGACACGGCGGACGCACTGACACACTGACACTCTGACACACTGACACTCTGACACACTGACACACTGACACACTGACACACTGACACACTGACACACTGACACACTGACGCGGCGGACGCACTGACACACTGACACTCTGACGCTCTGACGCTCTGACGCTCTGACGCTCTGACGCTCTGACGCTCTGACGCTCTGACGCACTGACGCACTGACACACTGACACGGCGGACGCACTGACACACTGACGCACTGACACACTGACGCACTGACGCACTGACGCTCTGACGCTCTGACGCTCTGACGCTCTGACGCTCTGACGCTCTGACGCTCTGACGCTCTGACGCTCTGACGCTCTGACACTCTGACACGGCGGACGCACTGACACACTGACGCTCTGACGCTCTGACGCTCTGACACACTGACACGGCGGACGCTCTGACGCTCTGACGCTCTGACGCTCTGACGCTCTGACACTCTGACACTCTGACACGGCTGACGCTCTGACGCTCTGACGCTCTGACGCTCTGACACTCTGACGCTCTGACGCTCTGACGCTCTGACGCTCTGACGCTCTGACGCTCTGCCACTCTGACACTCTGACACTCTGACGCTCTGACACACTGACACGGCGGACGCTCTGACGGGGCGGACGCTCTGACTCTCTGACGCTCTGACGCTCTGACGCTCTGACGAGGCGGACGCTCTGACGCTCTGACGCTCTGACGCTCTGACGCTCTGACACTCTGACACGGCGGACGCTCTGACGCTCTGACACTCTGACGCTCTGACGCTCTGACGCTCTGACACTCTGACACTCTGACACACTGACACACTGACACACTGACACACTGACACACTGACACACTGAAACACTGACACACTGACACACTGACACGGCGGACGCTCTGACGCTCTGACGCTCTGACGCTCTGACGCTCTGACGAGGCGGACGCTCTGACGCTCTGACGAGGCGGACGCTCTGACGCTCTGACGCTCTGACGCTCTGACGCTCTGACGCTCTGACGCTCTGACGCTCTGACGCTCTGACGCTCTGACGCTCTGACACGGCGGACGCTCTGACGCTCTGACGCTCTGACGCTCTGACACACTGACACACTGACACACTGACACACTGACACACTGACGCGGCGGACGCACTGACACACTGACACACTGACACGGCGGACGCTCTGACGCTCTGACGCTCTGACGAGGCGGACGCTCTGACGCGGCGGACGCTCTGACGCTCTGACGCTCTGACGCTCTGACGCTCTGACACGGCGGACGCTCTGACGCTCTGACGCTCTGACGCTCTGACGCTCTGACGCTCTGACGCTCTGACGCTCTGACGCTCTGACGCTCTGACGCTCTGACGCTCTGACGCTCTGACACACTGACACTCTGACACTCTGACACTCTGACACTCTGACGCTCTGACGCTCTGACGCTCTGACACACTGACACTCTGACACTCTGACACACTGACACTCTGACACGGCGGACGCACTGACACACTGACACTCTGACGCGGCGGACGCTCTGACGCTCTGACACTCTGACACACTGACACTCTGACACGGCGGACGCACTGACACACTGACACACTGACACTCTGACACGGCGGACGCACTGACACACTGACACACTGACACTCTGACGAGGCTGACGCTCTGACACTCTGACACTCTGACACGGCGGACGCACTGACGCACTGACGCACTGACGCACTGACGCACTGACGCACTGACACACTGACACGGCGGACGCTCTGACACACTGACACACTGACACTCTGACACACTGACACTCTGACACTCTGACGCACTGACGCACTGACGCACTGACGCACTGACGCTCTGACGCTCTGACGCTCTGACGCTCTGACGCTCTGACGCTCTGACGCTCTGACGCTCTGACGCTCTGACGAGGCGGACGCTCTGACGCTCTGACGCTCTGACGCTCTGACGCTCTGACGCTCTGACGCTCTGACGCTCTGACACTCTGACGCTCTGACACTCTGACGCTCTGACGCTCTGACACTCTGACGCTCTGACGCTCTGACGCTCTGACACTCTGACGCTCTGACGCTCTGACACTCTGACGCTCTGACGCTCTGACGCTCTGACGCTCTGACGCTCTGACGCTCTGACGCTCTGACGCTCTGACGCTCTGACACTCTGACGCTCTGACGCTCTGACACTCTGACGCTCTGACACTCTGACGCTCTGACGCTCTGACGCTCTGACGCTCTGACGCTCTGACGCTCTGACACACTGACACGGCGGACGCACTGACACACTGACACACTGACACGGCGGACGCACTGACACACTGACGCACTGACACACTGACGCACTGACGCTCTGACACTCTGACGCTCTGACGCTCTGACGAGGCGGACGCTCTGACGCTCTGACACTCTGACGCTCTGACGCTCTGACACACTGACACGGCGGACGCACTGACGCTCTGACGCTCTGACGCTCTGACGCTCTGACGCTCTGACGCTCTGACGCTCTGACACTCTGACACTCTGACGAGGCGGACGCTCTGACGAGGTGGACGCTCTGACGCTCTGACACACTGACACGGCGGACGCACTGACACTCTGACGCTCTGACGCTCTGACGCTCTGACGCTCTGACGCTCTGACACACTGACACGGCGGACGCACTGACACACTGACACACTGACACGGCGGACGCACTGACACACTGACGCACTGACACACTGACGCACTGACGCTCTGACACTCTGACGCTCTGACGCTCTGACGAGGCGGACGCTCTGACGCTCTGACACTCTGACGCTCTGACGCTCTGACACACTGACACGGCGGACGCACTGACGCTCTGACGCTCTGACGCTCTGACGCTCTGACGCTCTGACGCTCTGACGCTCTGACACTCTGACACTCTGACACTCTGACACTCTGACGCTCTGACACACTGACACGGCGGACGCACTGACACACTGACACTCTGACACTCTGACGCTCTGACGCTCTGACGAGGCGGACGCTCTGACGCTCTGACGCACTGACGCACTGACGCTCTGACACTCTGGCGCTCTGACGCTCTGACACTCTGACGCTCTGACGCTCTGACGCTCTGACGCTCTGACGCTCTGACACACTGACACGGCGGACGCACTGACGCTCTGACGCTCTGACGAGGCGGACGCTCTGACGCTCTGACACACTGACGCGGCGGACACACTGACGCTCTGACGCTCTGACGAGGCGGACGCTCTGACGCTCTGACGGGGCGGACGCTCTGACGCTCTGACGCTCTGACGCTCTGACGCGGCGGACGCTCTGACGCTCTGACGCTCTGACGAGGCGGACGCTCTGACGCTCTGACGCTCTGACGCTCTGACGCTCTGACGCTCTGACGCTCTGACGCTCTGACGCTCTGACGAGGCGGACGCTCTGACGCTCTGACGCTCTGACGCTCTGACGCTCTGACGCTCTGACGCGGCGGACGCTCTGACGCGGCGGACGCACTGACACACTGACACGGCGGACGCTCTGACGCTCTGACGCTCTGACGCTCTGACGCTCTGACGCTCTGACGCTCTGACGCTCTGACGAGGCGGACGCTCTGACGCTCTGACGCTCTGACACACTGACGCTCTGACGCTCTGACGCTCTGACACACTGACGCACTGACACTCTGACGCTCTGACACACTGACACGGCGGACGCACTGACACACTGACGCTCTGACACAGTGACACGGCGGACGCACTGACACACTGACACACTGACACTCTGACACTCTGACACTCTGACGCTCTGACGCTCTGACACACTGACGCTCTGACGCTCTGACGCTCTGACGCTCTGACGCACTGACACACTGACACACTGACACACTGACGCTCTGACGCTCTGACGCTCTGACGCACTGACACACTGACACACTGACACACTGACACTCTGACGCTCTGACGCTCTGACGCTCTGACGCTCTGACGCTCTGACACGGCGGACGCTCTGACGCTCTGACGCTCTGACGCTCTGACGCTCTGACGCTCTGACGCTCTGACACGGCGGACGCTCTGACGCTCTGACGCTCTGACGCTCTGACGCTCTGACGCTCTGACGCTCTGACGCTCTGACGCTCTGACGCTCTGACGCTCTGACACGGCGGACGCTCTGACGCTCTGACACTCTGACACTCTGACACGGCGGACGCACTGACACTCTGACGCTCTGACGCACTGACACACTGACACTCTGACGCTCTGACGCTCTGACACTCTGACACGGCGGACGCACTGACGCTCTGACGCTCTGACGCTCTGACACTCTGACACTCTGACACGGCGGACGCACTGACACTCTGACGCTCTGACGCTCTGACACGGCGGACGCACTGACACTCTGACACTCTGACACTCTGACACTCTGACACGGCGGACGCTCTGACACTCTGACACTCTGACACTCTGACACTCTGACGCGGCGGACGCTCTGACGCTCTGACGCACTGACACACTGACACACTGACACACTGACACACTGACACTCTGACACTCTGACACTCTGACACTCTGACACGGCGGACGCACTGACACACTGACACTCTGACACTCTGACACTCTGACACTCTGACACTCTGACACTCTGACACGGCGGACGCACTGACACACTGACACACTGACACACTGACACTCTGACACGGCGGACGCTCTGACACTCTGACACTCTGACACTCTGACACGGCGGACGCTCTGACGCTCTGACGCTCTGACGCTCTGACACGGCGGACGCTCTGACACTCTGACACTCTGACACTCTGACACTCTGACACTCTGACACTCTGACACTCTGACACTCTGACGCTCTGACGCTCTGACGCTCTGACGCTCTGACGCTCTGACACTCTGACGCTCTGACGCTCTGACACTCTGACACTCTGACACTCTGACACTCTGACGCGGCGGACGCACTGACACACTGACACTCTGACACGGCGGACGCTCTGACACTCTGACACACTGACACTCTGACGCTCTGACGCTCTGACGCTCTGACGCTCTGACGCTCTGACGCTCTGACACTCTGACACGGCGGACGCACTGACACTCTGACGCTCTGACGCTCTGACGCTCTGACGCTCTGACGCTCTGACGCTCTGACGCTCTGACGCTCTGACGCTCTGACGCTCTGACGCTCTGACGCTCTGACGCGGCGGACGCACTGACACTCTGACGCTCTGACGCTCTGACGCTCTGACACTCTGACACACTGACACACTGACACTCTGACGCGGCGGACGCTCTGACACTCTGACACTCTGACACTCTGACACTCTGACACTCTGACGCGGCGGACGCTCTGACACTCTGACACTCTGACACACTGACACACTGACACTCTGACGCGGCGGACGCTCTGACACTCTGACACTCTGACACTCTGACGCGGCGGACGCTCTGACACTCTGACACTCTGACACTCTGACGCTCTGACACTCTGACGCGGCGGACGCACTGACACACTGACACTCTGGCACTCTGACGCTCTGACGCTCTGACGCTCTGACGCTCTGACACACTGACACACTGACACACTGACACACTGACACACTGACACACTGACACTCTGACGCGGCGGACGCACTGACACACTGACGCGGCGGACGCACTGACGCTCTGACGCTCTGACGCTCTGACACTCTGACACTCTGACACTCTGACACTCTGACACTCTGACACTCTGACGCGGCGGACGCTCTGACGCTCTGACTCTCTGACACTCTGACACTCTGACACTCTGACACTCTGACGCTCTGACGCTCTGACACACTGACGCGGCGGACGCACTGACACTCTGACGCTCTGACGCTCTGACACTCTGACACTCTGACGCTCTGACGCTCTGACGCTCTGACACACTGACACTCTGACGCGGCGGACGCTCTGACGCTCTGACGCTATGACGAGGCGGACGCTCTGACACTCTGACGCTCTGACGCTCTGACGCTCTGACGCTCTGACACTCTGACACTCTGACACTCTGACACTCTGACGCTCTGACACTCTGACACACTGACACTCTGACGCTCTGACGCTCTGACGCTCTGACGCTCTGACGCACTGACGCTCTGACGCTCTGACACACTGACACGGCGGACGCACTGACACTCTGACGCTCTGACACACTGACACGGCGGACGCACTGACACACTGACACACTGACACACTGACACTCTGACGCTCTGACGCTCTGACACACTGACACACTGACGCTCTGACACACTGACACACTGACGCTCTGACGCACTGACACACTGACGCGGCGGACGCACTGACACTCTGACACTCTGACACTCTGACGCTCTGACGCTCTGACGCTCTGACACTCTGACACTCTGACACTCTGACACTCTGACACTCTGACGCTCTGACGCTCTGACACTCTGACACTCTGACACTCTGACACTCTGACACTCTGACACTCTGACGCTCTGACGAGGCGGACGCTCTGACGCTCTGACGCTCTGACGCTCTGACGCTCTGACGCGGCGGACGCTCTGACGCTCTGACACTCTGACGCGGCGGACGCTCTGACGCTCTGACTCTCTGACGCTCTGACACTCTGACGCTCTGACTCTCTGACGCTCTGACGCACTGACACACTGACGCGGCGGACGCACTGACACTCTGACACTCTGACGCTCTGACACACTGACACTCTGACACTCTGACTCTCTGACACTCTGACACTCTGACGCACTGACGCACTGACACACTGACGCGGCGGACGCACTGACACTCTGACGCTCTGACGCTCTGATGCTCTGACACTCTGACACTCTGACGCTCTGACGCTCTGACGCTCTGACGCTCTGACCGGCTGACTCTCTGACGCTCTGACGCTCTGACGCTCTGACGCTCTGACGCTCTGACGCTCTGACGCTCTGACGCTCTGACGCTCTGACGCTCTGACGCTCTGACACACTGACACGGCGGACGCACTGACACTCTGACGCTCTGACACACTGACACGGCGGACGCACTGACACACTGACACTCTGACGCTCTGACACTCTGACGCGGCGGACGCTCTGACGCTCTGACTCTCTGACACTCTGACGCTCTGACACTCTGACACTCTGACACTCTGACGCTCTGACACTCTGACGCTCTGACACTCTGACACTCTGACACTCTGACGCTCTGACACTCTGACACTCTGACACTCTGACACTCTGACGCTCTGACACTCTGACGCTCTGACACTCTGACGCTCTGACACTCTGACGCTCTGACACACTGACACGGCTTACGCACTGACACTCTGACGCTCTGACGAGGCGGACGCTCTGACGCTCTGACGCTCTGACGCTCTGACGAGGCGGACGCTCTGACGCTCTGACGCTCTGACGCTCTGACGCGGCGGACGCTCTGACGCTCTGACACTCTGACACTCTGACGCGGCGGACGCTCTGACGCTCTGACGCACTGACGCACTGACACTCTGACACTCTGACGCGGCGGACGCTCTGACGCTCTGACGCTCTGACGCTCTGACGCTCTGACGAGGCGGACGCTCTGACGCTCTGACACTCTGACACTCTGACACTCTGACGCTCTGACGCACTGACACTCTGACACTCTGACGCGGCGGACGCTCTGACGCTCTGACGCTCTGACGAGGCGGACGCTCTGACGCGGCGGACGCTCTGACGCTCTGACGCTCTGACACTCTGACGCTCTGACGCACTGACACTCTGACGCTCTGACGAGGCAGACGCTCTGACGCTCTGACACTCTGACACTCTGACGCTCTGACGCTCTGACGCTCTGACGCTCTGACGCTCTGACGCTCTGACACTCTGACACTCTGACACTCTGACGAGGCAGACGCTCTGACGCTCTGACACTCTGACACTCTGACGCTCTGACACTCTGACGCTCTGACGCTCTGACGCTCTGACACTCTGACACTCTGACACTCTGACGCTCTGACGCTCTGACGCTCTGACACTCTGACACTCTGACACTCTGACACTCTGACGCTCTGACGCTCTGACGAGGCGGACGCTCTGACGCACTGACGCACTGACACTCTGACACTCTGACACTCTGACACTCTGACACTCTGACACTCTGACGCGGCGGACGCTCTGACGCTCTGACGCTCTGACGCTCTGACGAGGCGGACGCTCTGACCCTCTGACGCTCTGACGCTCTGACGCTCTGACGCTCTGACGCTCTGACGCTCTGACGCTCTGACGCTCTGACACACTGACACGGCGGACGCTCTGACGCTCTGACGCTCTGACACTCTGACGCGGCGGACGCTCTGACGCTCTGACGCTCTGACGCTCTGACTCTCTGACTCTCTGACGCGGCGGACGCTCTGACCCTCTGACGCTCTGACGCTCTGACGCTCTGACGCTCTGACGCTCTGACGCTCTGACGCTCTGACGCTCTGACGCTCTGACACACTGACACGGCGGACGCTCTGACGCTCTGACGCTCTGACACTCTGACGCGGCGGACGCTCTGACGCTCTGACGCTCTGACGCTCTGACTCTCTGACTCTCTGACGCTCTGACGCTCTGACGCTCTGACGCTCTGACGCTCTGACGCTCTGACGCTCTGACGCTCTGACGCTCTGACGCTCTGACGCTCTGACGCTCTGACGCTCTGACACACTGACACGGCGGACGCACTGACACTCTGACGCTCTGACACACTGACACGGCGGACGCACTGACACACTGACACACTGACACTCTGACACTCTGACGCGGCGGACGCTCTGACGCTCTGACGCTCTGACACTCTGACACTCTGACACTCTGACGCTCTGACGCTCTGACGCTCTGACGCACTGACACTCTGACACTCTGACGCGGCGGACGCTCTGACGCTCTGACGCTCTGACGCTCTGACGCTCTGACGCTCTGACGCTCTGACGCACTGACGCACTGACACTCTGACACTCTGACACTCTGACACTCTGACGCGGCGGACGCTCTGACGCTCTGACGCTCTGACGCTCTGACGAGGCGGACGCTCTGACGCGGCGGACGCTCTGACCCTCTGACGCTCTGACGCTCTGACGCTCTGACGCTCTGACGCTCTGACGCTCTGACGCTCTAACGCTCTGACACTCTGACGCTCTGACGCTCTGACACACTGACACGGCGGACGCTCTGACGCTCTGACGCTCTGACACTCTGACGCGGCGGACGCTCTGACGCTCTGACGCTCTGACGCTCTGACACTCTGACTCTCTGACTCTCTGACTCTCTGACTCTCTGACGCTCTGACGCTCTGACGCTCTGACGCTCTGACGCTCTGACGCTCTGACGCTCTGACGCTCTGACGCTCTGACGCTCTGACGCTCTGACGCTCTGACGAGGCGGACGCTCTGACGCTCTGACGCTCTGATGCTCTGACGCTCTGACGCTCTGACGCTCTGACGCTCTGACACTCTGACACTCTGACACTCTGACACTCTGACACTCTGACACTCTGACGCTCTGACGCTCTGACGCTCTGACGCTCTGACGCTCTGACACTCTGACGCTCTGACGCTCTGACGCTCTGACACTCTGACACTCTGACACTCTGACACTCTGACACTCTGACACTCTGAAACGGCGGACGCTCTGACGCTCTGACGCGGCGGACGCTCTGACGCTCTGACGCTCTGACGCTCTGACGCTCTGACACTGACACGGCGGACGCACTGACACTCTGACACTCTGACGAGGCGGACGCTCTGACGCACTGACACACTGACACACTGACACACTGACGCGGCGGACGCTCTGACGCTCTGACACTCTGACACTCTGACACTCTGACACTCTGACGAGGCGGACGCTCTGACGCTCTGACACTCTGACACACTGACACGGCGGACGCACTGACACACTGACACACTGACACGGCGGACGCTCTGACGCTCTGACACACTGACACACTGACGCTCTGACACTCTGACACACTGACACGGCGGACGCACTGACACACTGACGCTCTGACGCTCTGACGCACTGACACTCTGACGCTCTGACGCTCTGACGCTCTGACGCTCTGACGCTCTGACGCTCTGACGCTCTGACGCTCTGACGCTCTGACGCTCTGACACGGCGGACGCTCTGACGCTCTGACGCTCTGACGCTCTGACGCTCTGACACGGCGGACGCTCTGACGCTCTGACGCTCTGACACGGCGGACGCTCTGACGCTCTGACACTCTGACACGGCGGACGCTCTGACGCTCTGACGCTCTGACGCTCTGACACGGCGGACGCTCTGACGCTCTGACGCTCTGACACTCTGACGCTCTGGCACTCTGACGCTCTGACGCTCTGACGCTCTGACGCTCTGACACTCTGACACTCTGACGCGGCGGACGCTCTGACGCTCTGACGCTCTGACGCTCTGACACTCTGACACTCTGACACTCTGACACTCTGACACTCTGACGCTCTGACGAGGCGGACGCTCTGACGCTCTGACACTCTGACACTCTGACGCTCTGACGAGGCGGACGCTCTGACGCTCTGACACTCTGACGCTCTGACGCTCTGACGCGGCGGACGCTCTGACACTCTGACACTCTGACGCTCTGACGAGGCGGACGCTCTGACGCTCTGACGCTCTGACGCTCTGACGCTCTGACGCTCTGACGCTCTGACGCTCTGACGCTCTGACGCGGCGGACGCTCTGACGCTCTGACGCTCTGACGCTCTGACGCTCTGACGCTCTGACGCTCTGACGCTCTGACGCTCTGACGCTCTGACGCTCTGACACACTGACACACTGACACACTGACACGGCGGACGCACTGACACACTGACGCTCTGACACACTGACACGGCGGACGCACTGACACTCTGACGCTCTGACACACTGACACGGCGGACACTCTGACACTCTGACACACTGACGCTCTGACGAGGCGGACGCTCTGACACTCTGACACTCTGACACTCTGACACTCTGACACTCTGACGCTCTGACACTCTGACGAGGCGGACGCTCTGACACTCTGACACTCTGACACTCTGACACTCTGACACTCTGACACTCTGACACTCTGACACTCTGACACTCTGACGCTCTGACGCTCTGACGCTCTGACGCTCTGACGAGGCGGACGCTCTGACGCTCTGACGAGGCGGACGCTCTGACACTCTGACACTCTGACGCTCTGACGCTCTGACGCTCTGACACTCTGACACTCTGACACTCTGACGCTCTGACGAGGCGGACGCTCTGACGCTCTGACACTCTGACACTCTGACGCTCTGACGAGGCGGACGCTCTGACGCTCTGACACTCTGACGCTCTGACACTCTGACGCTCTGACGCACTGACACTCTGACACTCTGACACTCTGACACTCTGACGCTCTGACACTCTGACGCTCTGACGAGGCGGACGCTCTGACGCTCTGACACTCTGACGCTCTGACACTCTGACACTCTGACGCTCTGACGCTCTGACACTCTGACGCTCTGACACTCTGACGAGGCGGACGCTCTGACGCTCTGACACTCTGACACTCTGACACTCTGACACTCTGACGCTCTGACACTCTGACGCTCTGACACTCTGACGCTCTGACGCTCTGACGCTCTGACACTCTGACGCTCTGACACTCTGACACTCTGACGAGGCGGACGCTCTGACGCTCTGACACTCTGACACTCTGACACTCTGACACTCTGACGCTCTGACACTCTGACGCTCTGACACTCTGACGCTCTGACGCTCTGACGCTCTGACACTCTGACGCTCTGACACTCTGACACACTGACACTCTGACGCGGCGGACGCTCTGACGCTCTGACATTCTGACTCTCTGACACTCTGACACTCTGACACTCTGACGCTCTGACGCTCTGACGCACTGACGCTCTGACGCTCTGACACACTGACACGGCGGACGCACTGACACTCTGACGCTCTGACACACTGACACGGCGGACGCACTGACACACTGACACTCTGACACTCTGACGCTCTGACGCTCTGACGCTCTGACGCTCTGACGCTCTGACGCTCTGACGCTCTGACGCTCTGACACTCTGACGCTCTGACACTCTGACACTCTGACACTCTGACACTCTGACACTCTGACACTCTGACACACTGACACTCTGACGCGGCGGAAGCTCTGACGCTCTGACTCTCTGACACTCTGACACTCTGACACTCTGACGCTCTGACACTCTGACACTCTGACGCTCTGACGCTCTGACGCTCTGACGCGGCGGACGCTCTGACGCTCTGACTCTCTGACACTCTGACACTCTGACACTCTGACTCTCTGACGCTCTGACACTCTGACGCTCTGACGCTCTGACGCTCTGACGCTCTGACGCTCTGACGCTCTGACGCTCTGACGCTCTGACGCTCTGACGCTCTGACGCTCTGACGCTCTGACACACTGACACGGCGGACGCACTGACACACTGACACTCTGACACTCTGACGAGGCGGACGCTCTGACGCTCTGACGAGGCGGACGCTCTGACGCTCTGACGCTCTGACGCGGCGGACGCTCTGACGCTCTGACGCTCTGACGCTCTGACACTCTGACGCTCTGACGCACGGACGCTCTGACGCTCTGACGCTCTGACGCTCTGACGCTCTGACGAGGCGGACACTCTGACACTCTGACGCTCTGACGCTCTGACGCTCTGACGCACTGACACTCTGACACTCTGACGCGGCGGACGCTCTGACGCTCTGACGCTCTGACGAGGCGGACGCTCTGACGCGGCGGACGCTCTGACGCTCTGACACTCTGACACTCTGACACTCTGACGCTCTGACGCTCTGACGCTCTGACGCTCTGACGCTCTGACACTCTGACGCTCTGACGAGGCAGACGCTCTGACGCTCTGACACTCTGACACTCTGACACTCTGACGAGGCGGACACTCTGACGCTCTGGCACTCTGACACTCTGACACTCTGACACTCTGACACTCTGACACTCTGACACTCTGACGAGGCGGACGCTCTGACGCTCTGACGCTCTGACACTCTGACGCTCTGACGCTCTGACACTCTGACACTCTGACACTCTGACGCTCTGACGCTCTGACACTCTGACACTCTGACACTCTGACACACTGACACGGCGGACGCACTGACACACTGACACACTGACACACTGACACACTGACACTCTGACACTCTGACACGGCGGACGCTCTGACGCTCTGACGCTCTGACACACTGACACGGCGGACGCACTGACGCTCTGACACTCTGACGCGGCGGACGCTCTGACACTCTGACGCGGCGGACGCTCTGACGCTCTGACGCTCTGACGCTCTGACACTCTGACACTCTGACACTCTGACACTCTGACACTCTGACACTCTGACGCTCTGACGCTCTGACACTCTGACACACTGACACGGCGGACGCACTGACACACTGACACTCTGACACTCTGACACGGCGGACGCTCTGACGCTCTGACGCTCTGACGCTCTGACGCTCTGACGCTCTGACGCTCTGACGCTCTGACGCTCTGACGCTCTGACACACTGACACGGCGGACGCACTGACACTCTGACGCTCTGACACACTGACACGGCGGACGCTCTGACACTCTGACGCGGCGGACGCTCTGACGCTCTGACGCTCTGACGCTCTGACGCTCTGACACTCTGACGCTCTGACGCTCTGACGCTCTGACGCACTGACACTCTGACACTCTGACGCGGCGGACGCTCTGACGCTCTGACGCTCTGACGCTCTGACGCTCTGACGCTCTGACGCTCTGACGCTCTGACGCTCTGACGCTCTGACGCTCTGACGCTCTGACGCTCTGACGCTCTGACGCTCTGACGCTCTGACGAGGCGGACACTCTGACGCTCTGACGCTCTGACGCTCTGACGCTCTGACGCTCTGACGCTCTGACGCTCTGACGCTCTGACGCTCTGACGCTCTGACGCTCTGACGCTCTGACGCTCTGACGCTCTGACGCTCTGACGCTCTGACGAGGCGGACACTCTGACGCTCTGACGCTCTGACGCTCTGACGCTCTGACGCTCTGACGCTCTGACGCTCTGACGCTCTGACGCTCTGACGCTCTGACGCACTGACACTCTGACGCTCTGACGCGGCGGACGCTCTGACGCTCTGACGCTCTGACGCTCTGACGCTCTGACGAGGCGGACACTCTGACGCTCTGACGCACTGACGCTCTGACACTCTGACGCTCTGACACTCTGACGCTCTGACGCTCTGACGCTCTGACGCACTGACACTCTGACGCTCTGACGCTCTGACGCACTGACACTCTGACGCTCTGACGAGGCGGACGCTCTGACGCACTGACGCTCTGACGCACTGACACTCTGACGCACTGACGCACTGACACTCTGACGCTCTGACGCGGCGGACGCTCTGACGCTCTGATGCTCTGACGCTCTGACGCTCTGACGCACTGACACTCTGACGCGGCGGACGCTCTGACGCTCTGACGCGGCGGACGCTCTGACGCTCTGACGCTCTGACACTCTGACGCTCTGACGCTCTGACACTCTGACGCTCTGACGCTCTGACGCTCTGACGCACTGACTCTCTGACGCTCTGACGCTCTGACGCACTGACACTCTGACGCACTGACGCACTGACACTCTGACACTCTGACGCTCTGACGCGGCGGACGCTCTGACGCTCTGATGCTCTGACGCTCTGACGCTCTGACGCACTGACGCACTGACACTCTGACGCGGCGGACGCTCTGACGCTCTGACGCGGCGGACGCTCTGACGCTCTGACGCTCTGACACTCTGACGCTCTGACGCTCTGACGCTCTGACGCTCTGACGCTCTGACGCTCTGACGCTCTGACACACTGACGCTCTGACACACTGACACGGCGGACGCTCTGACGCTCTGACGCTCTGACGCTCTGACACTCTGACACACTGACGCTCTGACACTCTGACGCGGCTGACGCTCTGACACTCTGACACTCTGACGCTCTGACGCTCTGACGCTCTGACGCTCTGACGCTCTGACGCTCTGACACTCTGACACTCTGACGCGGCGGACGCTCTGACGCTCTGACGCTCTGACGCTCTGACGCTCTGACGCTCTGACGCTCTGACGCTCTGACGCTCTGACGAGGCGGACGCTCTGACGCTCTGACGCACTGACGCTCTGACGCGGCGGACGCTCTGACGCTCTGACGAGGCGGACGCTCTGACGCGGCGGACGCTCTGACGCTCTGACGCTCTGACGAGGCGGACGCTCTGACGCTCTGACGCTCTGACGAGGCGGACGCTCTGACGCTCTGACGAGGCGGACGCTCTGACACTCTGACACTCTGACACTCTGACGCTCTGACGCTCTGACACTCTGACACTCTGACACTCTGACGCTCTGACGCTCTGACACTCTGACACTCTGACACTCTGACACTCTGACACTCTGACGCTCTGACACTCTGACACTCTGACACTCTGACACTCTGACACTCTGACACTCTGACACTCTGACGAGGCGGACGCTCTGACACTCTGACGAGGCGGACGCTCTGACACTCTGACACTCTGACACTCTGACGCTCTGACGCTCTGACACTCTGACACTCTGACACTCTGACACTCTGACGAGGCGGACGCTCTGACGCTCTGACGCTCTGACGCTCTGACGCTCTGACGCTCTGACGAGGCGGACGCTCTGACGCTCTGACGCTCTGACACTCTGACACTCTGACACTCTGACACTCTGACGCGGCGGACGCTCTGACGCTCTGACGCTCTGACGCTCTGACGCTCTGACGCTCTGACGCTCTGACGAGGCGGACGCTCTGACGCTCTGACGCTCTGACGCTCTGACACTCTGACGCTCTGACGCTCTGACGCTCTGACGCTCTGACGCTCTGACGCTCTGACGCTCTGACACTCTGACACTCTGACACTCTGACACGGCGGACGCACTGACACTCTGACACGGCGGACGCTCTGACGAGGCGGACGCTCTGACGCTCTGACGCTCTGACGCTCTGACGCTCTGACGCTCTGACGCTCTGACGCTCTGACACTCTGACACTCTGACGAGGCGGACGCTCTGACGCTCTGACGCTCTGACGCTCTGACGCTCTGACGCTCTGACGCTCTGACGCTCTGACGCTCTGACGCTCTGACGCTCTGACGCTCTGACGCTCTGACGCTCTGACACTCTGACACTCTGACACTCTGACGCGGCGGACGCTCTGACGCTCTGACGCTCTGACACTCTGACACTCTGACACTCTGACGCGGCGGACGCTCTGACGCTCTGACGCTCTGACACTCTGACACTCTGACACTCTGACGCGGCGGACGCTCTGACGCTCTGACGCTCTGACGCTCTGACGCTCTGACGCTCTGACGCTCTGACACTCTGACACACTGACACGGCGGACGCTCTGACGCTCTGACGCTCTGACGCTCTGACACTCTGACGCTCTGACACACTGACACGGCGGACGCACTGACGCTCTGACACTCTGACGCGGCGGACGCTCTGACGCTCTGACACTCTGACGCTCTGACACACTGACACGGCGGACGCACTGACGCTCTGACACTCTGACGCGGCGGACGCTCTGACGCTCTGACACACTGACACGGCGGACGCACTGACGCTCTGACACTCTGACGCGGCGGACGCTCTGACACTCTGAAACTCTGACGCTCTGACGCTCTGACGCTCTGACGCTCTGACGCTCTGACGCTCTGACGCTCTGACGCTCTGACGCTCTGACACTCTGACACTCTGACGAGGCGGACGCTCTGACGCTCTGACGCTCTGACACTCTGACGCTCTGACGCTCTGACGCTCTGACGCTCTGACACTCTGACGCTCTGACGCTCTGACACTCTGACGCTCTGACGCTCTGACGCTCTGACGCTCTGACGCTCTGACGCTCTGACACACTGACACACTGACACACTGACGCTCTGACGCTCTGACACTCTGACACGGCGGACGCACTGACACACTGACGCTCTGACGCTCTGACGCTCTGACGCTCTGACGCTCTGACGCTCTGACGCTCTGACGCTCTGACACACAGACGCTCTGACACACAGACACTCTGACACTCTGACACTCTGACACTCTGACACTCTGACACTCTGACACTCTGACACACAGACACACAGACACACAGACACTCTGACACTCTGACACTCTGACACTCTGACACTCTGACACTCTGACACTCTGACACTCTGACACTCTGACACACAGACACTCTGACACACAGACACTCTGACACACAGACACTCTGACACACAGACACTCTGACACACAGACACTCTGACACACAGACACTCTGACACACAGACACTCTGACACACAGACACTCTGACACACAGACACTCTGACACACAGACACTCTGACACACAGACACTCTGACACACAGACACTCTGACACACAGACACTCTGACACACAGACACTCTGACACACAGACACTCTGACACACAGACACTCTGACACACAGACACTCTGACACACAGACACTCTGACACACAGACACTCTGACACACAGACACTCTGACACACAGACACTCTGACACACAGACACTCTGACACACAGACACTCTGACACACAGACACTCTGACACACAGACACTCTGACACACAGACACTCTGACACACAGACACTCTGACACACAGACACTCTGACACACAGACACTCTGACACACAGACACTCTGACACACAGACACTCTGACACACAGACACTCTGACACACAGACACTCTGACACACAGACACTCTGACACTCTGACACTCTGACACTCTGACACACAGACACTCTGACACACAGACACTCTGACAGACTCAAACACATTTGATTTGATGGCAAGCCGTCCATCTTCAATGTGCAACATTATCTTTTAATTGTTTAATGTCTGCATGTTATGGAATGTGATATTCTGCTAATCTTTACCAGCAATAAACTGGTTTTAAGATAGCTTGGCTAATGTAACAATGGAGACTTCATATCGAGAAAGATGGAGTAAAATATGTATTTGATTCAATGCTGTACAAACTGCACTGGGCTGGGCTGGGCTCGCTGGGCTGGGCTGCGAGTGTGAGTGTGTGTAAATGTATCTGAGCCTGTATCTCAGTGTGTGTGTGTGTCTGAGTCTGTATCTCAGTGTGTGTGTGTGTGTCTGAGTCTGTATCTCAGTGTGTGTGTGTCTGAGTCTGTATCTCAGTGTGTGTGTGTCTGAGTCTGTATCTCAGTGTGTGTGTCTGAGTCTGTATCTCAGTGTGTGTGTGATTGTGACTGAGTCTGTATCTCAGTGTGTGTGTGTGTGTGCCTGAGCCTGTATCTCAGTGTGTGTGTGTGTGTGTCTGAGTCTGTATCTCAGTGTGCGTGTGTCTGAGTCTGTATTTCAGTGTGTGAGTGTGTGTGCCTGAGCCTGTATCTCAGTGTGTCTGTGAGTGTGTCTGAGACTATATCTCAGTGTGAGTCTGTGAGTGTGTCTGAGACTATATCTCAGTGTGTGTCTGAGTCTATATCTCAGTGTCGGTCTGTGAGTCTGTCTGAGTCTGTATCTCAGTGTGTGTGTGTCTGAGTCTGTATCTCAGTGTGTGTGTGTGTGTCTGAGTCTGTATCTCAGTGTGTGTGTGTGTGTCTGAGTCTGTATCTCAGTGTGTGTGTGAGTGTCTGAGTCTGTATCTCTGTGTGTGTGTCTGAGTCTGTATCTCAGTGTGTGTGTCTGAGTCTGTATCTCAGTGTGTGTGTGTCTGAGTCTGTATCTCAGTGTGTGTGTGTCTGAGAATATATCTCAGTGTGTGTCTGAGTCTGTATCTCAGTGTGTGTGTCTGAGTCTGTATCTCAGCATGTGTGTGTGTGTGTGTGTCTGAGTCTGTATCTCAGTGTGTGTGTGTGTCTGAGTCTGTATCTCAGTGTGTGTGTGTCTGAGTCTGTATCTCAGTGTGTGTCTGAGTCTGTATCTCAGTGTGTGTGTGATTGTGACTGAGTCTGTATCTCAGTGTGAGTCTGTGAGTGTCTGAGACTGTACTTTAGTGTGTGTGTGTCTGAGTCTGTATCTCAGTGTGTGTGTCTGAGCCTGTATCTCAGTGTGTGTGTGTCTGAGAATATATCTCAGTGTGTCTGAATCTGTATCTCAGTGTGTGTGTGTCTGAGTCTGTATCTGTGTGTGTGTGTCTGAGTGTGTATCTCAGCGTGTGTGTGTGTGTGTGTGTGTGTCTGACTCTGTATCTCAGTGTGTGTGGTGTCTGAGTCTGTATCTCAGTGTGTGTGTGTGTCTGAGTCTGTATCTCAGTGTGTGTGTGTGTCTGAGTCTGTATCTCAGTGTGTGTGTGTGTCTGAGTCTGTATCTCAGTGTGTGTGTGTGTCTGAGTCTGTATCTCTGTGTGTGTGTGTCTGAGTCTGTATCTCAGTGTGTGTGTGTGTCTGAGTCTGTATCTCAGTGTGTGTCTGAGTCTGTATCTCAGTGTGTGGTGTCTGAGTCTGTATCTCAGTGTGTGGTGTCGGAGTCTGTATTTCAGTGTGTGTGCGTGTGTCTGAGTCTGTATTTCAGTGTGTGTGTGTGTGCCTGAGCCTGTATCTCAGTGTGTCTGTGAGTGTGCCTGAGCCTGTATCTCAGTGTGAGTCTGTGAGTGTGTCTGAGACTATATCTCAGTGTGTGTCTGAGTCTATATCTCAGTGTCGGTCTGTGAGTCTGTCTGAGTCTGTATCTCAGTGTGTGTGTGTGTCTGAGTCTGTATCTCAGTGTGCGTGTGTCTGAGTCTGTATTTCAGTGTGTGTGTGTGAGTGTGCCTGAGCCTGTATCTCAGTGTGTCTGTGAGTGTGTCTGAGACTATATCTCAGTGTGAGTGTGTCTGAGTCTGTATCTGTGTGTGTGTGTCTGAGAATATATCTCAGTGTGTGTCTGAGTGTGTATCTCAGTGTGTGTGTGTGTGTGTGGTGTCTGAGTCTGTATCTCATTGTGTGTGTGTGTCTGAGTCTGTATCTCTGTGTGTCTGAGTCTGTATCTCAGTGTGTGTCTGAGTCTGTATCTCAGTGTGTGTGTGTGCCTGAGTCTGTATCTCAGTGTGTTTGTGTCTGAGTCTGTATCTCAGTGTGTTTGTGTCTGAGTCTGAATCTCAGTGTGTGTCTGAGTCTGAATCTCAGTGTGTTTGTGTCTGAGTCTGAATCTCAGTGTGTGTGTATCTGAGTCTGTATCTCAGTGTGTGTCTGAGTCTGTATCTCAGTGTGTGTCTGAGTCTGTATCTCAGTGTGTGTCTGAGTCTGTATCTCAGTGTGTGTCTGAGTCTGTATCTCAGTGTGTGTCTGAGTCTGTATCTCAGTGTGTGTCTGAGTCTGTATCTCAGTGTGTGTCTGAGTCTGTATCTCAGTGTGTGTCTGAGTCTGTATCTCAGTGTGTGTCTGAGTCTGTATCTCAGTGTGTGTCTGAGTCTGTATCTCAGTGTGTGTCTGAGTCTGTATCTCAGTGTGTGTCTGAGTCTGTATCTCAGTGTGTGTCTGAGTCTGTATCTCAGTGTGTGTCTGAGTCTGTATCTCAGTGTGTGTGCGTGTGTCTGAGTCTGTATCTCAGTGTGTGTGCGTGTGTCTGAGTCTGTATCTCAGTGTGTGTGTGAGTGTGCCTGAGCCTGTTTCTCAGTGTGAGTCTGTGAGTGTGTCTGAGACTATATCTCAGTGTCGGTCTGTGAGTCTGTCTGAGTCTCTATCTCAGTGTGTGTGTGTGCGTCTGAGTCTGTATCTCAGTGTGTGTGTGTCTGAGTCTGTATCTCAGTTTGTGTGTCTGAGTCTGTATCTCAGTGTGTGTGTCTGAGTCTGAGGCTGTATCTCAGTGTGTGTGTGTCTGAGTCTGTATCTCAGTGTGTGTGTCTGAGTCTGTATCTCAGTGTGTGTGTCTGAGTCTGTATCTCAGTGTGTGTGTCTGAGTCTGTATCTCAGTGTGTGTGTCTGAGTCTGAGGCTGTATCTCAGTGTGTGTGTGTCTGAGTCTGTATCTCAGTGTGTGTGTGTCTGAGTCTGTATCTCAGTGTGTGTGTCTGAGTCTGTATCTCAGTGTGTGTGTGTCTGAGTCTGTATCTCAGTGTGTGTGTGTCTGAGTCTGTATCTCAGTGTGTGTGTCTGAGTCTGTATCTCAGTGTGTGTGTCTGAGTCTGTATCTCAGTGTGAGTGTGTGTAAATGTATCTGAGTCTGTACCTCTGTGTGTGTGTGTGTGTGTGTGTGTGTGTGTGTGTGTGTGTCTGAGTCTGTATTTCAGTGTGTGTGTGTGTGTCTGAGACTATATCTCAGTGTGTGTCTGAGTCTATATCTCAGTGTCGGTCTGTGAGTCTGTCTGAGTCTGTATCTCAGTGTGCGTGTGTGTCTGAGTCTGAATCTCAGTGCGTGTGTGTCTGAGTCTGTATCTCAGTGTGAGTGTGTCTGAGTCTGTATCTCAGTGTGTGTGTGTGTCTGAGTCTGTATCTCAGTGTATGTGTGTGTCTGAGTCTGTATCTCAGTGTGTGTCTGTCTGAGTCTGTATCTCAGTGTGTGTCTGAGTCTGTATCTCAGTGTGTGTCTGAGTCTGTATCTCAGTGTGTGTCTGAGTCTGTATCTCAGTGTGAGTGTGTCTGAGTCTGTATCTCAGTGTGTGTGTGTGTCTGAGTCTGTATCTCAGTGTATGTGTGTGTCTGAGACTATATCTCAGTGTGTGTCTGAGTCTATATCTCAGTGTCGGTCTGTGAGTCTGTCTGAGTCTGTATCTCAGTGTGCGTGTGTGTCTGAGTCTGAATCTCAGTGCGTGTGTGTCTGAGTCTGTATCTCAGTGTGAGTGTGTCTGAGTCTGTATCTCAGTGTGTGTGTGTGTCTGAGTCTGTATCTCAGTGTGTGTGTGTCTGAGTCTGTATCTCAGTGTGTGTCTGTCTGAGTCTGTATTTCAGTGTGTGTGTCTGAGTCTGTATCTCAGTGTGTATGTGTGTCTGAGTCTGTATCTCAGTGTGTGTCTGTCTGAGTCTGTATTTCAGTGTGTGTGTCTGAGTCTGTATCTCAGTGTGTGTGTGTGTCTGAGTCTGTATCTCAGTGTGTGTCTGTCTGAGCCTGTATCTCAGTGTGTGTCTGTCTGAGTCTGTATCTCAGTGTGTGTCTGTCTGAGTCTGTATCTCAGTGTGTGTCTGTCTGAGTCTGTATCTCAGTGTGTGTCTGTCTGAGTCTGAATTTCAGTGTGTGTGTGTCTGAGACTGAATCTGTGTGTGTGTGTGTGTCTGAGTCTGTATCTCAGTGTGTGTGTGTCTGAGTCTGTATCTCAGTGTGTGTGTATCTGAGTCTGAATTTCAGTGTGTGTGTGTCTGAGACTGAATCTGTGTGTGTGTTTGTGTCTGAGTCTGAATCTCAGTGTGTGTGTATCTGAGTCTGTATCTCAGTGTGTGTCTGAGTCTGTATCTCAGTGTGAGTGTCTGAGTCTGTATCTCAGTGAGTGTCTGAGTCTGTATCTCAGTGTGTGTCTGAGTCTGTATCTCAGTGTGTGTCTGAGTCTGTATCTCAGTGTGTGTCTGAGTCTGTATCTCAGTGTGTGTCTGAGTCTGTATCTCAGTGTGTGTCTGAGTCTGTATCTCAGTGTGTGTCTGAGTCTGTATCTCAGTGTGTGTCTGAGTCTGTATCTCAGTGTGTGTCTGAGTCTGTATCTCAGTGTGTGTCTGAGTCTGTATCTCAGTGTGTGTCTGAGTCTGTATCTCAGTGTGTGTCTGAGTCTGTATCTCAGTGTGTGTCTGAGTCTGTATCTCAGTGTGTGTCTGAGTCTGTATCTCAGTGTGTGTCTGAGTCTGTATCTCAGTGTGTGTCTGAGTCTGTATCTCAGTGTGTGTCTGAGTCTGTATCTCAGTGTGTGTCTGAGTCTGTATCTCAGTGTGTGTCTGAGTCTGTATCTCAGTGTGTGTCTGAGTCTGTATCTCAGTGTGTGTCTGAGTCTGTATCTCAGTGTGTGGTGTCTGAGTCTGTATCTCAGTGTGTGTGCGTGTGTCTGAGTCTGTATCTCAGTGTGTGTGCGTGTGTCTGAGTCTGTATTTCAGTGTGTGTGTGTGTCTGAGTCTGTATCTCAGTGTGAGTGTGTCTGAGTCTGTATCTCAGTGTGTGTGTGTCTGAGTCTGTATCTCAGTGTGTGTGTCTGAGTCTGTATCTCAGTGTGTGTGTGTCTGAGTCTGTATCTCAGTGTGTCTGTGTCTGAGTCTGTATCTCAGTGTGTGTATGTGTCTGTGTCTGAGTCTGTATCTCAGTGGGTGTCTGTGTCTGTGTCTGAGTCTGTATCTCAGTGTGAGTGTGTCTGAGTCTGTATCTCAGTGTGTGTGTGTCTGAGTCTGTATCTCAGTGTGTGTGTCTGAGTCTGTATCTCAGTGTGTGTGTGTCTGAGTCTGTATCTCAGTGTGTCTGTGTCTGTGTCTGTATCTCAGTGTGTGTATGTGTCTGTGTCTGAGTCTGTATCTCAGTGTGTGTGTGTCTGAGTCTGTATCTCAGTGTGTGTGTCTGAGTCTGTATCTCAGTGTGTGTGTGTCTGAGTCTGTATCTCAGTGTGTCTGTGTCTGAGTCTGTATCTCAGTGTGTGTATGTGTCTGTGTCTGAGTCTGTATCTCAGTGGGTGTCTGTGTCTGTGTCTGAGTCTGTATCTCAGTGGGTGTCTGTGTCTGTGTCTGAGTCTGTATCTCAGTGTGAGTGTGTCTGAGTCTGTATCTCAGTGTGTGTGTGTCTGAGTCTGTATCTCAGTGTGTGTGTCTGAGTCTGTATCTCAGTGTGTGTGTGACTGAGTCTGTATCTCAGTGTGTCTGTGTCTGTGTCTGTATCTCAGTGTGTGTATGTGTCTGTGTCTGAGTCTGTATCTCAGTGGGTGTCTGTGTCTGTGTCTGAGTCTGTATCTCGGGGTGTGTGTGTGTCTGAGTCTGTATCTCAGTGTGTGTGTCTGAGTCTGAGTCTGTACCTCTGTGTGTGTGTGTGTGTGTGTGTGTGTGCATGTGTCTGAGTCTGTATTTCAGTGTGTGTGTGTGTGTGTGTGTGTCTGAGACTATATCTCAGTGTGTGTCTGAGTCTATATCTCAGTGTCGGTCTGTGAGTCTGTCTGAGTCTGTATCTCAGTGTGTGTGTGTGTCTGAGTCTGAGTCTCAGTGCGTGTGTGTCTGAGTCTGTATCTCAGTGTGAGTGTGTCTGAGTCTGTATCTCTGTGTGTGTGTGTCTGAGTCTGTATCTCAGTGTGTGTGTGTGTCTGAGTCTGTATCTCAGTGTGTGTGTGTCTGAGTCTGTATCTCAGTGTGTGTGTGTCTGAGTCTGTATCTCAGTGTGTGTCTGTCTGAGTCTGTATTTCAGTGTGTGTGTCTGAGTCTGTATCTCAGTGTGTATGTGTGTCTGAGTCTGTATCTCAGTGTGTGTCTGTCTGAGTCTGTATTTCAGTGTGTGTGTCTGAGTCTGTATCTCAGTGTGTGTGTGTCTGAGTCTGTATCTCAGTGTGTGTGTGTCTGAGTCTGTATCTCAGTGTGTGTGTGTGTCTGAGTCTGTATCTCAGTGTGTGTCTGTCTGAGTCTGTATCTCAGTGTGTGTCTGTCTGAGTCTGTATCTCAGTGTGTGTCTGTCTGAGTCTGTATCTCAGTGTGTGTCTGTCTGAGTCTGTATCTCAGTGTGTGTCTGTCTGAGTCTGTATCTCAGTGTGTGTCTGTCTGAGTCTGTATCTCAGTGTGTGTCTGTCTGAGTCTGAATTTCAGTGTGTGTGTGTCTGAGACTGAATCTGTGTGTGTGTGTGTGTCTGAGTCTGTATCTAAGTGTGTCTGTCTGAGTCTGTATCTCAGCGTATGTGCGTCTGAGTCTGTATCTCAGTGTGTCTGTCTGTATCTGAGGTTGAGTGTGTGTCTGAGTCTGTATCTCAGTGTGTGTGTCTGAGTCTGTATCTCAGTGTGTGTGTCTGAATCTGTGTCTCAGTGTGTGTGTGTGCTTGAATGATTACATTTGTGTGACAGTATTTGTGTTGGGGATCAATTACTAGAGGTTGTGACCTCCAAGGAAGCAAATTGAAGAGGAGTGCTCAGAATTGAGAATTGGGCCAGTCCTGGAGGGACAGGGAAAGGCAGGACTGGGGAGAGAAGGGTGAAGGCATCAAGCAGATTGTTGCTATAAGGAGCTACCACAGGCTCGATGGACTGAACATCCTCCCTGCTCCGTATGAATCAGTGAATCTTCGATTCGAAGGCGAATGGTGGAGGTTAATGGTGTAGAGTAAAGTTGGCGATTTGAATGTTGTAGCTTATTTTAAACAAAGCTGTACTCGCTCTTCACAGGTTAAATTTGTCAAACCGGATGTCGAACAGGATGTTAAGCTTCTTTTCAGCAAGATTCTGAGATCGTCCATCAAATTCGAAATTATAACCTTAGCAACACACCGTCGTTTGGAGAAAATACAATCTGTGAAACTCCAAATTGTGGAATTAACAATATACCGTCTTCTGAAGAAAATAGAATTTATCAAACTACTAATTTAGATATTAACAATACCCCATTATCTGAAGAAAATAGAATTTATCCAACTGCTAATTTAGATATTACCAATACCCCATTATCTGAAGAAAATAGAATGTATCCAACTGCTAATTTAGATATTACCAATACCCCATTATCTGAAGAAAATAGAATTTATCCAACTGCTAATTTAGATATTACCAATACCCCATTATCTGAAGAAAATAGAATGTATCCAACTGCTAATTTAGATATTACCAATACCCCATTATCTGAAGAAAATAGAATGTATCCAACTGCTAATTTAGATATTACCAATACCCCATTATCTGAAGAAAATAGAATGTATCCAACTACTAATTTAGATATTACCAATACCCCATTATCTGAAGAAAATAGAATGTATCCAACTGCTAATTTAGATATTAACAATACCCCATTATCTGAAGAAAATAGAATGTATCCAACTGCTAATTTAGATATTACCAATATCCCATTATCTGAAGAAAATAGAATGTATCCAACTGCTAATTTAGATATTACCAATATCCCATTATCTGAAGAAAATAGAATGTATCCAACTGCTAATTTAGATATTACCAATATCCCATTATCTGAAGAAAATAGAATGTATCCAACTGCTAATTTAGATATTAACAATACCCCATTATCTGAAGAAAATAGAATGTATCCAACTGCTAATTTAGATATTAACAATATCCCATTATCTGAAGAAAATAGAATGTATCCAACTGCTAATTTAGATATTACCAATACCCCTTTATCTGAAGAAAATAGAATGTATCCAACTGCTAATTTAGATATTACCAATATCCCATTATCTGAAGAAAATAGAATGTATCCAACTGCTAATTTAGATATTAACAATACCCCATTATCTGAAGAAAATAGAATGTATCCAACTGCTAATTTAGATATTACCAATACCCCATTATCTGAAGAAAATAGAATGTATCCAACTGCTAATTTAGATATTACCAATACCCCATTATCTGAAGAAAATAGAATGTATCCAACTACTAATTTAGATATTACCAATACCCCATTATCTGAAGAAAATAGAATGTATCCAACTGCTAATTTAGATATTAACAATACCCCATTATCTGAAGAAAATAGAATGTATCCAACTGCTAATTTAGATATTACCAATATCCCATTATCTGAAGAAAATAGAATGTATCCAACTGCTAATTTAGATATTACCAATATCCCATTATCTGAAGAAAATAGAATGTATCCAACTGCTAATTTAGATATTAACAATACCCCATTATCTGAAGAAAATAGAATGTATCCAACTGCTAATTTAGATATTACCAATACCCCATTATCTGAAGAAAATAGAATGTATCCAACTGCTAATTTAGATATTACCAATATCCCATTATCTGAAGAAAATAGAATGTATCCAACTGCTAATTTAGATATTACCAATATCCCATTATCTGAAGAAAATAGAATGTATCCAACTGCTAATTTAGATATTACCAATATCCCATTATCTGAAGAAAATAGAATGTATCCAACTACTAATTTAGATATTACCAATACCCCATTATCTGAAGAAAATAGAATGTATCCAACTGCTAATTTAGATATTAACAATACCCCATTATCTGAAGAAAATAGAATGTATCCAACTGCTAATTTAGATATTACCAATATCCCATTATCTGAAGAAAATAGAATGTATCCAACTGCTAATTTAGATATTACCAATATCCCATTATCTGAAGAAAATAGAATGTATCCAACTGCTAATTTAGATATTAACAATACCCCATTATCTGAAGAAAATAGAATGTATCCAACTGCTAATTTAGATATTACCAATATCCCATTATCTGAAGAAAATAGAATGTATCCAACTGCTAATTTAGATATTACCAATATCCCATTATCTGAAGAAAATAGAATGTATCCAACTGCTAATTTAGATATTACCAATATCCCATTATCTGAAGAAAATAGAATGTATCCAACTGCTAATTTAGATATTACCAATATCCCATTATCTGAAGAAAATAGAATGTATCCAACTGCTAATTTAGATATTAACAATACCCCATTATCTGAAGAAAATAGAATGTATCCAACTGCTAATTTAGATATTAACAATATCCCATTATCTGAAGAAAATAGAATGTATCCAACTACTAATTTAGATATTACCAATATCCCATTATCTGAAGAAAATAGAATGTATCCAACTACTAATTTAGATATTAACAATACCCCATTATCTGAAGAAAATAGAATGTATCCAACTGCTAATTTAGATATTACCAATATCCCATTATCTGAAGAAAATAGAATGTATCCAACTGCTAATTTAGATATTACCAATACCCCATTATCTGAAGAAAATAGAATGTATCCAACTGCTAATTTAGATATTACCAATACCCCATTATCTGAAGAAAATAGAATGTATCCAACTGCTAATTTAGATATTACCAATACCCCATTATCTGAAGAAAATAGAATGTATCCAACTGCTAATTTAGATATTACCAATATCCCATTATCTGAAGAAAATAGAATGTATCAAACTACTAATTTAGATATTAACAATATCCCATTATCTGAAGAAAATAGAATGTATCAAACTACTAATTTAGATATTACCAATATCCCATTATCTGAAGAAAATAGAATGTATCAAACTACTAATTTAGATATTAACAATATCCCATTATCTGAAGAAAATAGAATGTATCCAACTGCTAATTTAGATATTACCAATACCCCATTATCTGAAGAAAATAGAATGTATCAAACTGCTAATTTAGATATTACCAATACCCCATTATCTGAAGAAAATAGAATGTATCAAACTACTAATTTAGATATTACCAATATCCCATTATCTGAAGAAAATAGAATGTATCCAACTGCTAATTTAGATATTACCAATACCCCATTATCTGAAGAAAATAGAATGTATCAAACTGCTAATTTAGATATTACCAATACCCCATTATCTGAAGAAAATAGAATGTATCAAACTACTAATTTAGATATTACCAATATCCCATTATCTGAAGAAAATAGAATGTATCCAACTGCTAATTTAGATATTACCAATACCCCATTATCTGAAGAAAATAGAATGTATCAAACTACTAATTTAGATATTACCAATATCCCATTATCTGAAGAAAATAGAATGTATCCAACTGCTAATTTAGATATTACCAATACCCCATTATCTGAAGAAAATAGAATGTATCAAACTGCTAATTTAGATATTACCAATACCCCATTATCTGAAGAAAATAGAATGTATCAAACTACTAATTTAGATATTACCAATATCCCATTATCTGAAGAAAATAGAATGTATCCAACTACTAATTTAGATATTACCAATATCCCATTATCTGAAGAAAATAGAATGTATCAAACTACTAATTTAGATATTACCAATATCCCATTATCTGAAGAAAATAGAATGTATCCAACTACTAATTTAGATATTACCAATATCCCATTATCTGAAGAAAATAGAATGTATCAAACTACTAATTTAGATATTACCAATACCCCATTATCTGAAGAAAATAGAATGTATCCAACTGCTAATTTAGATATTACCAATACCCCATTATCTGAAGAAAATAGAATGTATCCAACTGCTAATTTAGATATTACCAATACCCCATTATCTGAAGAAAATAGAATGTATCCAACTGCTAATTTAGATATTACCAATACCCCATTATCTGAAGAAAATAGAATGTATCCAACTGCTAATTTAGATATTACCAATACCCCATTATCTGAAAAAAATAGAAAATAGTCAAATTCCAAATTATGGTTTGAACAAGATCAGTTCGTCTGACGAAAATAGAATCCGTCAAACTCCAAATTATAATTTTAACAATGTCCCATCGTCCGAAGAAAATATTGCACCTCCAGAATTATTTAAAATGTCTAGTGATTCATTCGTACCCACTAATGAAGCTGTGGGTTTAATCTTCTATTTGCAAAATCGTCACATTATTCCCCATGCTACCTGTTTTGTATTTTATGGCGGATATCTAATCACTTGTTACCATGCTATGGAAAGTTACCTCTCTGGGATTGAACTGAGGGTTAGTTTTGATAGTCCAGCCTCACAGCAAAACTCTTTCAGAGTCAGGAAAGTAGGCCCTTTCTCGAAGAAATATGATTACATTCTTTTTGAGATCGATTGTGACCCGGAACTGTTGCCGAGATGTTTATTAATATCAAATCGCAGCCCACCCAATTGTGGGATTGTGTACATGATAGGATACCCAGGCACAAAAGATAAAAGCTCTGATGCATGTAAAATAATCCCATTTGAACAGCGTAAAGCCCATTCTGATGCTATTTTAAATGATGCCCTCAAGTCTGATCACAAGATGTGTAGAGAGAGAGGGGCCGAGAATGAATTAACCTGTATTCACCGTTTCACAGAAAAAAGTTTCGAAACATCTTATTCCGAAGAAATAATCACTTATTCGACATCGTTTGGACGGGGTTCATCTGGTTCCCCGCTTTTCGATTCCGACGGCTGTCTGGTTGGAATGGTCACATCTGGATATATGTGGACAGAGGTTAAGAATATTTATGGAATGTCGTTGAGCATTCAATCTATTCTTAAAGATATCAAAGCAAACTATGATGGCACGAGTAAAGATTTGCTCCGAATCATTAGTTTTTTTAATTATATACTTTAATTCAGCATAAATTCAAAAGAGACCAGTAGCAGATCTTTAATATAACAAACGCAAACAAGCTACATTGATATACTTCCTCTAACTTAGTAACACATGTCAAGATGCTTCACAGGAATGCTAAATCTGAGCTCGAACCTGGGCAGTCCTTCAGAAATGTACCCTTGTGAGGTCTACCATGCCGATTCAGCGGCACTTTGCGCACTCTAAAACGCAGTAGAAATTTGAGTGAAAACTTCTCAGGTGCAAATAAGAGATTGTTTTATTTTATCATTATTGATTACAATTGAGAGTCATTTAAAGTCTTATTCTCATTTAAGTCCAGCTAGCATAGGACTCAGAGAGGCAATCTTGTAGACAATTTAACTTTCAAATAATACAGAAATGATTTTCTTGCTTCCGGCAAACAGCTTGCAATAACTTCCAAAGTCAAAGTCAGAAAATGAAAAATGAAAGACAGAAAAACAGCGAATAGTTAAGTCAAAGTATAGATTGATTCATGAAAAAAGAATTGCCGTACGATCTAGCACGGTTATACTAAATCATATCAGACTTTAGCCATCTAGCTATACCCCGGTGTAATCCTGATTGGCTTGGGTTAACATCACATAAGTTTGAGTCGATGTTTTAGCTGTCTGTCATTTAATATGCATCATAAACTTAAAATGTATAAGCTGAGGAATGCGATTCGCCTTCCTGATCGCATGTAGTTTGCTTGTTCGGACAATGGTCCTTTTAGGCTCCATGCTGTTGCCATGGAGCTTGCCTTGTCCTTGGGTTACTTTATCTTGCAAATGTATTTGTTAGCTGCGTAGGAATTTCTGTTTGGAGCTATGTTCCGAAATGCTGAATCTGTGTTTTAAATGACCTGAGGTGATGAGTGAGTTTTTAAACTGGTATTCAATGGCCTATCTTTTAAACTATCACTTTTACCTGTTAGATGTATTAGAAAACAGCGGGCTTCCACAGTCAGCACTTTTGATAGATCGAAAGGATAAGTGAGATATTATCACAATAAGATAAAATACATTATTAATGCGATAGGCTAGGTAAAAGCGCAAAGAATAACTCATCCATATTGTCAGTGCAGTTTTAAGCATTGCATTCGAGGATTTTAGCAATAATCATTCTATTTCTTAAAGAACCATTATTAACAAAGAACAAAGAAAGGTACAGCACAGGAACAGGCCCTTCGGCCCTCCAAGCCCGTGCCGACCATACTGCCCGACTAAACTAAAATCATTATTATAAATTAACAATTAATAAATTAATATGATACTACTGATTCAATATTAATAAATGATACAATAAGTTAATGATGCAGTCAAATAATTGATTGATCAGTAACATTTTAACAATAATATCTAATTTCAACTTCATCCAATGGTGATGCAGTTGGATTAGTTTGAAGCATTCTGATAGTTGGTCCCCTGCGTTTAGCGAATAGTTCTTTGATCACTTAGCACATTGGTATGTTGTGTAAATGATGAATCCAGCTACGCAGGAGAATAGGATTATTCTTATTGTGGATATTCCAGAGTGTCCCAACCACCCACAAAGTTTATCCCAGAGGGGGGTAACTTGGGCTGGATCAAGTTTCTTGATTTCTTTTGGGGTGTGTGATGCCATGTCTTCAACTTCCTTTGAGTTATCTGGAATGAAAGTGCAACACTCCGCACCAATCAGGGCGAAGGAGCCACCTTTTTCGGCTCGCACATAATCAAGTGCCATTCGATTTTGTCAAAACGTGGCACTGGAGGGTGTGCAGAGGAGATTCACGAGGTTAATCCCAGAGCTGAAGGGGTTGGATTACGAGGAGAGGTTGAGTAGACTGGGACTGTACTCGTTGGAATTTAAAAGAATGAAGGGGGATCTTATAGAAACATATAAAATTATGAAGGATAGATGCGGGCAGGTTGTTTCCACTGGCGGGTGAAAGCAGAACTAGGGGGCATAGCCTCAAAATAAGGGGAAGTAGATTTAGGACTGAGCTTAGGAGGAACCTCTTCACCCAAAGAGTTGTGAATCTGTGGAATTCCTTGCCCAGTGCAGCAGTTGAGGCTCCTTCATTAAATATTTTTAAGATAAAGATAGTTTTTGAAGAATAAAGGGATTAAGGGTTATGGTGTTCAGGCCGGAAAGTGGAGCTGAGTCCAACAATTGGGCTCCCGCAGCAGAGAGTCAGACCCCGGCGGTAGGAGCAGCTGCCCCGGGAACCATCGAGATAAGTAAAATTTTAGCCCTTTTGCAAGGCTCAGGACAGGTGGCAATGGCAACGGGCCAGGGCCTGCCCGCACCCACACCACAAGAACCCGTATGACTACCCAGGGAGCAGCCTCAGGAAAAAGGGAGCGCAGGGGTAGTTCTAGCCCCAGACCCTGGTCCGGTCCAGGTGCAGGGTCCCATTCTGGAGGCTGCCTCAGGGGCTATTTGCAGTTTAAATCCCTTAAGGTGGGACCCATGCGAACGCCACATCAGTCAATTTAAATTGTTCCACCCCATAAGGACAAGAAAGAGCAAGGTGGGGGGGAGACTGGGGGTGATAGTGGAGAAACCCCCCGTAGAATTAACGACGGTGGGGGAGGTCCCTGACTCCACGGTCACACAACCGGTGACAAGGTGCTGTCCCGAAGGGGCAGTCCCAAAGAGACCGACAGTGCTGCAAGCACCCAGCCCAGGGACAGTAACGATTCCCAAGCCCTTACCTGTGGGTCAGGTGGCCTGCCTTAGTATAGAGGCTAAGGAGGCGGAGGAAGTGGAGGTATCACCTTGGGCTTGGGAACCAGTCAGGGGACGAAGGAGCAATCGGGTCTCCAAGCCCCCTCTAAGATGGTCCCCATCACACCTCCCTGTCACCCGGTCCCGCAGTAAGGGGGCCCGAGTAGAAGGGAGCGATGAGGGATCACCGAACCCTGTTGGGAAAGGAGAGGCAAGGGGCAGCCTGAACCCCCGGGAGGGGACGGTCTGGCCCGAGCCGTTGGACCAAACAGGTGAACTGCCCCAGTTTAGCGGGGCGCAGTTTTAATTTGGCCACCCGGGGACGGGTGGCATTGTATATATCATTTTCCCCCTGCTAGTTCTAATTAGTGTGTAGTGGTGTGTGGGTATTTAGGATCGTGGGATCACAGAAGCGCCTAGTGCAATGGTATAAATGATGGAGCAGCAGGCACTAGGACCTTGGTGCAACCGGGCTGTGGACACAGAATCACAGACAGGCTGCGGCAACTTCAAAGCGGGAGCTGCTGCTGCCGCCGGATAGCAGCAGGCACTAGGACCCTGGGGAGCCGGGCTGTGGACACAGAATCACAGACAGACTGCGGCAATTTCATGTTGATTTCACAACTTCAAAGCGGAAGCTGCTGCTGCCGCTGGATAGAAGCCATGCACTTTAAGGTAGGTAGGGCTGTAGAGGCAAGGATGTGTTTGGTCTGTTTTACAGATGGGGCACCCGACGATGTGGAGCTTGCTGATGATCTTGGCGATGGTGGGACCGGGAGAACTCCGCAGAGGCGAGACAGAAGAGTCCTTCGACTGACCGGGTTAGGGTGACTGAGGGCAGGCGGGTGTGTTTTACCTGTGAGGGGGACGTTCCTTTGGGAAGATGGTGGTGGCCCAGGAAGCTGAGGCTGGACATGAGAGATCGGTCCTCGGACTGGGAACGGACTGGACAACACCTACCGGACCATCACGGGGTCACCGGGTAGGATCACCGTTTGCTGGGATAAGTGGTGGGCTTCTGACCAGGGCATTTATTTGTGTTTATGGGGGTCTACCAAGGCATGTCCACAAGGGGCATTAATCACTTTTGTAAGGTGGTGGCAGAACCCAGGGAACGGGATAAATTGACCGCAGTGGGGAGGGATGTGTAACGCCCAGGGAAGGGATGACTGTAAAAGCTACCGAACTGCTGGTTCAGGTAAAGCGACCCCTGCCCACAGCCCAACCGATCGACCCTCACAACTGTCCGATCACCACCAGGGGGGGGCCTGAGAATGGTTTAGTGTTTGCCCCCACAAAGAAAATGTTGTACAGGGGGTACATTATGCTGTCGCCTCAGTTGGACTAAACCTCTCAGCTGCAGGTATCGACGACGGAGGAAAAATGAAGAGCCTTCAACGGGAAGAAGCGAAGTGCAGCCAAGAAAGGAGGATCCTTGGTGAAATAAAGAGATGCAATTGTAAATAGTTGTATGGATTCGCGGGTTTCAGTTACTTGATTGTGATATATGTACAGGGACCCTTACGTTTGGGGTTCCGGTGAAATGTGTACTTGATTGTGATATATGTACAGGGACCCTTACGTTTGGGGTTCCGGTGAAATGTGTATATGTTACTGTGTGTTTGAATTAAGTATGGTCTTGTCTTTCCCTTTCATTGAAATCAGGGGTAGCCTAGATTAAGGGAACTGTCTTGGGACTTGTAGTTTCGCATGATGTTGAGGGGGGGCCTACGGTCCACACAAAAGGAAATGATTGCCCTTCACCTGTGTCGATACGGTCCAAGCAGGTAGGGACGTATCGAAGGGGCATCTGTAAGGTTTTCGGGCAATTCGGCCCTTTTTGGAACTGCCCAAGAATAAAACTCAGAGACTGTAAACTGACTTTTCAGCCAAGAGAACGTAACCAGTTTTCCCAGCAGGCTTGGTCCGCTGAGCTGAGTAGGGACATAAGTATTTACAAACCCCCCCCTAGGAGCTACAAGGAAGAAGGAGCCAGACAACGAGATAAGATCAAAACACAGACAAAGGGGCACGGGAATACACAGGGGGCCTGCCTGCAAGCAGGACAATGGGATGGTCATAGCCCCATGCAAATGTAAATGACCTGGCCTCCACCAGAGCAGAATCCAATTAACACCCCATCAACATAGCGAGGTGAGAATAGCAGCCATCTCCGGAGCAGCTGGAAAACACTGAAATTCTTCACAAGAGAGCTTAACCTCGTTATCCTAAAAACAGACTGTCTGGGTTCAGTATATTGCGCTGGAAAAGCCCCTTGAAGATAAGCGGTGGAAATAACCAAGTTGGAGGCGGACCTGGGGGAGGTACTCCAATCTTGACAGAAGCCACCGGCAGAAACTCACTGGGAGGAGGGGGCGGAGTCAGCGCCAAATTCAAATCGCGGACGGTAGAAAAAACCAAGTTGGAGGCGGACCTGGGGGAGGTACTCCAATCTTGACAGAAGCCACCGGCAGAAACTCACTGGAAGGAGGGGGCGGAGTCGGCGCCAAATTCAAATCGCGCAGGTCTGCCTAGCTGGAAGGAGCGGACCTGCGAGGAATACCCGGAAACATACAGCTCTGACCGGCTCAAAGGGGGCGGGACCAGCGGGAACTTTAAACCTTACCTTTTTCAATGCAAAAGGGGCTGGCCGAACACAGGACAAAGCCAGGTAAAACAATATAAAAGGGGCTGTGTTTCGATTGAGGGTCTCTTGGCTCTTGGCTCGACCTCTCCACCTTTGACTTGACCTCTGCAGCCTGTGACCGTAAGTACCCTGCAGCAGCTTGCGAAACTCCCTTGACTTTAATAGTGGTTGAGGCTTTGGGGAAGGGGGCTTGATTTGTGTTTTGTGCTATTGCTAAAACTGTGTAACCATAAGATTTTTCGTTGTGTCCGATATAGTACTTTCTGAATAGACTTAGTTTGTGTTAGAGTTTAAGATTTTATTATATTTTCTTCTGTTGATGATTTTGACCTGGGTTTTGCAATAAACCTTGATTTGCTGATAATTGGAGTCGTTTAAATTCTTCAATCTCTTACCAGCGATCTCTGACCAAGTCATTGTTAAAATATTCCTCACCTTAATTCCGGGTTCAAGAATCAAGGGTCATCTTGAGCGATTCACTCAGGACAGGCTGCTGGTTAGGTTATAAACAGCAGTGTCCTATTCTCTCTCTTGGGAAAGCTACTCCAGCGAAGTAGGAACCGGGTGGGTGTTGCACCACCGGCAAGAGAGAGAGAATCACCTGGGTATTGGTAGGGGTCTGGAGATCTGTGTGATATAAGCCTCAGGCTTCCGGTTAGGGATAAACGGCAGGCTTGATTCAGTGCTCTCTTCAGTGGAAGTGTCCCAGTGCGGCATCCCCTGGCCTCTGAAGTTTCAGTGCCAGCTGGAGAGAGACACACACAGATACTCAAACCCCAGATATCGGCCCAGTAGTGGAGTAGCAGAGATGGCACCCTCTACAAAATGCCGGAGAAAATGTGAAAAAGGAGGAGAATAAAAATATTTTTTAAAAACAAAAAAACTTCAAGATGGTTTCATTTTTCACTTTTGCACCATCCATTAAGAAATGCACAAGTAAATATAAATTTTCATTTAAAGAAAACAACACTCAAACAGGCCTAATAATATAGTCCATTTTTCTTCGCTCTTCCTCCAACCGAAATCCTTCTCGATTGATCACATCCGTGACAAAGCATCGGCTATCACATTTTCCCATCCTGCCGCATGTACTATTTTTAAATGAAATGTCTGTAACAATAAACTCCAGCGAAACAGCCTTGCATTGTTATTCCAGAATCGCTCCAAAAACGTCAATGGATTATGATCAGTATACATAATGGTGTCAGACGGATTGCTGGTCGCATAAATGTAAAAATGTTGCAAAGCCAGCACCCAACTCAAAGTTTCCTTCTCGAATCGTCGAAATCGTTGGATTTCTTGTCCGCTACCCGTTTCATCACATTTTGTGCAACTTTCAAATGTTGTCTAGCCAATTCACCTGCTCTATTTAATCATACCCTAAAATTTGACACGTAATCCAACAGTGTAATTTCCGATTTCTCACCCACCAATTTTTCCTTAATCAATTTAAGTGGTCCTCTTACCTCATGACCAAAAATTAGTTCAAAAGGACTAAATTTGGTTGACTCATTAGGTGCATCCCTAATTGCAAACAGTACGAATGGAATTCCTTTATCCCAATCCTCTGGATAATCTTGACAATACGCCTTCAACATTGTCTTTAATGTCTGATACCACCTTTCTAACGCTCCCTGCGATTCTGAATGGTACGCAGTTGATTTAAATTGTTTTATTCCTAAACTATCCATAACTTCTTTGAATAACTTTGAAGTAAAATTCGATCCTCGATCCGATTGAATTTCTGTGGGTAGTCCATATCTAGTAAAGAATTTAAGTAACTCCTCCACAATCCTTTTAGCTGTAATATTACGTACTGGAATGGCCTCTGGAAACCTAGTAGACACATCCATTATAGTCAAAAGATATTGATTCCCACTTTTTTGTTTTAGGAAGCGGTCCTACACAATCGATTAGGACCCTTGTAAAAGGTTCCTCAAATGCTGGAATGGCTATTAAGGGCGCTGGTTTTATCACTGCTTGAGGTTTCCCTATCACTTAATATGTGTGACATGATTGACAAAATTTAACTACATCTCTATGTAGTCCAGGCCAATAAAAATGTTTCTGGATTTTAGCTTGAGTTTTGCTTATTCCCAAATGACCTCCCACTGGTATCCCATGTGCAACTCGCTACACCTCCTTTCTATACCCTACCGGCAATACTACTTGATGAACGTCTGCCTACTTTTCATCCGCCTGCATATGTACAGGTCTCCATTTTCTCATCAAGACATCATTTTTATGGTAATAACACTCTGGTATACTCTCAGATTCCTCTTCCGTATATGCTTTCTGATATATCTGTTTTATTTCTACATCTTTCTGTTGTAACTCCGCCAATTTTCCTGAACTAAAAGTATCCGCCTTGGTAGCAATGGAATGCTACTCCTCTCACCCTGAATTCCACATATTACCACCTTTTCTGGCAACATTCTTCCCAAACTACATAATTCCTCATCCCTTACCATTAAAGATTGACTAGCCCCTGTATCTCTTAAAATTGTGACTTCTTTACCTGCTCCTCCTGATACAATGAGTAAACTTTACCCACACAAGTAAATTCTTTAAAGACATCTGCCACCTTCTTAACAGTTACTTCTTGAACAGGGTGGACAATCATTTGCACCTCCTTCGCTTCCCTTGGGCTTTCCTTTACCACTCTAACAAACCCCACTGTCTTATCCTGTTTTACCACATCAGCCTTCCCAGTGCTTTTCTTCAACCACCAACACTGTGACTTTACATGGCCTAGTTTATTACAGTGAAAACATTTGAAACTTTTCATCTCTTTTCCACCCTCCTGGATTTCTTTTTTAATCTGAGGTACACTCTCTTTATTGTCTCCCATCAGATCACCTTTACCTTTACCACTTGAGTATTTCTCATGTCCCCAGTTTCTATCCCTCACTGGCTGAAACTGATGTTGGAAACCAATCTTTGATTTATGAACTAATTCATAATCATCTGCCATTTCTGCTGCTAATTTTGCAGTTTTAACCCTCTGTTCTTCCACATGAGTTCTCACTACATCAGGAATTGAATTTTTAAACTCCTCCAAAAGTGTAATTTCTCTGAGAGCTTCATACATTTGGTCTATTTTCAAAGCCCTTATCCACCTATCAAAATTACTCTGAGCCTTTCAAACTCCATGTATGTTTGACCAAATTCTTTCCTTAAATTTCTAAACCTTTGTAAGTTTCAGGCACTAGCTCATATGCACTTAAGATGGATTTCTTCACCTCCTCATACGTTCCAGATACCTCCTCCGGTAGTGATGCAAACACTTCACTAGCTCTACCGACCAGCTTTGTTTAAATCAGTAACACCCACATGTCCTGTGGCCATTTCATTTGTTTAGCTACCTTCTCAAATTGAATGAAAAAGGCTTCCACTTCCTTCTCGTCAAACCTTGGCAATGCTTGGACATATTTAAATAGATTCCCACCAAGCCTTCGACTATGACGCTCTTTCTCACATCCTCTTCACTATCCTCCAACTGTACGTGTCCCTTTACGTCTGCCAATTTTAACCGATTGTCATGTTTCATGACCATTTTCTGAAGTTCAAACTCCCTCTCTTTATCTTTTTCCCTGATCTATATCTCCCTTTCTTTTTCTTTTTGTTCTGTTTCCCTGTTCGGGCTATTCTTTCTTTTCTCCTTTCTTCTCTCTCTTCTTTTTCCTCTTTCTTTCTTTCTCTCTCTTTTTCCTCTCTCTAACTCTCGTATTCCAGCCGCTTTAATTCTTTCTCATGTTCCATTTGTTTAGTTTGCAACTGAATTTTTGCCATTTCCAATGAGTCAAACTCTATCTCAGGCAACTTTAAATGCTTAACCACTGCTATAATTACCTCATCTTTTCGCATTTTGTCAGTTAATGTTAACTGCAATGTTCTTGCCAAATCTAACAATCTGCTTTTACTCTCTGAAAGTAAGGTATCACGTGTTATCGTGTCCACACTCAAAAACTTCTGAGCCTCTGAAAGAGCCATTGTTTACAACACTCTCCCCACTTAAACTAAAATACCACACCGGAAAAGCAACAATCCTTCACTGTCTTTAAGTTCACAAAAGCCAATCCAATAGATAGACTTTTATCCCCCTCAAACCCCAATTGTTATGGTAGAGGCGTTTTCAGAACCCCAAAATGCATCATGGAGTTCAACTAACCTTCCCCTTTAATGCTATTGTTGCTTTTCCGAGCACACGGCTTGTTCTCCTGGAGTGGGATTACAATTATGGACACGTGGGTTTTTAAACACAAAACAATGTTTATTCCATGAACTCAACTTAACCTCTTAAATAAACATTGGATCTCTTAACACCCCTTACTTCAAAGATAACCTCGAAAATATTACAACACTAAATAATCTTTCAGTTATTCCTTTCAACATCCATTGAGACTTAACACCTTTAAACAGAAACACATCAGGTTAAAGGCTTTACTTTTATGAGTTTAAGTCACCCAAATGATCCAAAGATAATCTTTCATGGCAGAGATCACAGCAGATCCAGCTCACTGCAAACACAGACACGCACAAGCTCTTTCCAAACACAAACTAAACTGCAAAATAGCTGATCTAAAGCCAAGCTCCACCCACACTCTGACATCACTGCATTTCTTAAAGGTACATTGCTTAAACATCCATTTCTTAAAGGTTCCCTCACATGACACCAATTCATTTTTTCCAATTAAGGGGCGATTTAGCAAGGCCAACCCACCTACCCTGCACATTTTTGGAGTGAGGGGGCGAAACCCACGCAGACACTGGGAGAATGTGCAAACCCCACATGGACAGTGACCCAGAGCCGTGATCGAACCTGGGACCTCGGCGCCGTGAGGCAGCAGGGCTAACCCACTGTGCTGCCCCTTTTCTGCAGCTTTTTGACGTACACTTCTTCACCGGGCACCCCACAAGGATCCCCCCACGCGGCTAACACCTGTTGACCATAAGACCATAAGACATAGGAGTGGAAGTAAGGCCATTCAGCCCATCGAGTCCACTCCACCGTTCAATCATGGCTGATTTCAACTCCATTTACCCGCTCCCTCTCCATAGCCCTGAATTCCTCGAGAAATCAAGAATTTATCAACTTCTGTCTTAAAGACACTCAACGTCCCGGCCTCCACCGCCCTCTGTGGCAATGAATTCCACAGACCCACCACTCTCTGGCTGAAGAAATTTCTCCTCATCTCTGTTCTAAAGTGGCTCCCTTTTATTCTCTGTTCTAAAGTGACTCCCATTCATTATCTTGTAAGTTTCTATTAGATCTCCCCTCAACCTCCTAAACTCCAATGAATATAATCCCAGGATCCTCAGACGTTCATCGTATGTTAGGCCTACCATTCCTGGGATCATCCGTGTGAATCTCCGCTGGACCCGCTCCAGTGCCAGTATGTCCTTCCTGAGGTGTGGAGCCTAAAATTGCTCACAGTATTCTAAATGGGGCCTAACTAATGCTTTATAAAGATTCAGAAGTACATCCCTGCTTTTATATTCCAAGCCTCTTGAGATGAATGACAACATTGCATTTGCTTTCTTAATTACGGACTCAACCTGCAAGTTTACCTTTAGAGAATCCTGGACTAGGACTCCCAAGTCCCTTTGCACTTCAGCATTATGAATTTTGTCACCGTTTAGAAAATAGGCCATGCCTCTATTCTTTTTTCCAAAGTGCAAGACCTCGCACTTGCCCACGTTGAATTTCATCAGCCATTTCTTGGACCACTCTCCTAAACTGTCTAAATCTTTCTGCAGCCTCCCCACCTCCTCCATACTACCTGCCCCTCCACCTATCTTTGTATCATCAGCAAACTTAGCCAGAATGCCCCCAGTCCCGTCATCTAGATCGTTAATATATAAAGAGAACAGCTGTGGCCCCAACACTGAACCCTGCGGGACACCACTCGTCACCGGTTGCCATTCCGAAAAAGAACCTTTTATCCCAACTCTCTGCCTTCTGCCTGACAGCCAATCGTCAATCCATGTTAGTACCTTGCCTCGATTACCATGTTGAGAGGCAGAGCTAACAGCATTTGTTAGATTTTGACAGTAAGACAGCAAAGCATCACTCATTAAATGACAGTCTGCTTTCCGCAAGTCAATAGTTCCTGGCAGAGACATTGGTCTGCTTGTGAAGATTTCAAATGGACTTCGGCCTGTTGTTCTGTTTGGTGTTGCTCCAATGCTGCAATTATCTTTTCGTCCTCACTGTCAACAGGGGTGGTACCAGGGGATTGGAGAGTGGCGAATGTCGTGCCCCTGTTCGAAAAAGGGACTAGGGATAACCCTGGGAATTACAGGCCAGTTAGTCTTACTTCAGTGGTAGGCAAAGTAATGGAAAGGGTACTGAAGGATAGGATTTCTGAGCATCTGGAAAGACACTGCTTGATTAGGGATAGTCAGCACGGATTTGTGAGGGGTAGGTCTTGCCTTACAAATCTTATTGAATTCTTTGAGGAGGTGACCAAGCATGAGGATGAAGGTAAAGCAGTGGATGTAGTGTACATGAATTTTAGTAAGGCATTTGATAAGGTTCCCCATGGTAGGCTTATGCAGAAAGTAAGGAGGCATGGGATAGTGGGAAATTTGGCCAGTTGGATAACGAACTGGCTAATCGATAGAAGTCAGAGAGTGGTGGTGGATGGCAAATATTCAGCCTGGATCCCAGTTACCAGTGGCGTACCGCAGGGATTAGTTCTGGGTCCTCTGCTGTTTGTGATTTTCATTAATGACTTGGATGAGGGAGTTGAAGGGTGGGTCAGTAAATTTGCAGACGATACGAAGATTGGTGGAGTTGTGGATAGTAAGGAGGGCTGTTGTCGGCTGCAAAGAGACATAGATAGGATGCAGAGCTGGGCTGAGAAGTGGCTGATGGAATTTAACCCTGAAAAGTGTGAGGTTGTCCATTTTGGAAGGACAAATATGAATGCGGAATACAGGGTTAACGGAAGAGTTCCTGGCAATGTGGAGGAGCAGAGAGATCTTGGGGTCTATGGTCATACATCTTTGAAAGTTGCCACTCAAGTGGATAGAGCTGTGAAGAAGGCCTATGGTGTGCTCACGTTCATTAACAGAGGGATTGAATTTAAGAGCCGTGAGGTGATGATGCAGCTGTACAAAACCTTGATAAGGCCTCATTTGGAGAACTGTGTACAGTTCTGGTCACCTCATTTTAGGAAGGATGTGGAAGCTTTGGAAAAGGTGCAAAGAAGATTTACCAGGATGTTGCCTGGAATGGAGAGTAGGTCTTACGAGGAAAGGTTGAGGGTGCTAGGCCTTTTCTCATTAGAACGGAGAAGGATGAGGGGCGATTTGATAGAGGTTTATAAGATGATCAGGGGAACAGATAGAGTAGACAGTCAGAGACTTTTTCCCCAGGTGGAACACACCATTACAAGGGGACATAAATTTAAGGTGAAAGGTGGAAGATGTAGGAGGGATATCAGAGGTAGGTTCTGTGGTGTTGGGTGCTCTGGTGCACAGATGAGCCAACACAGTTGTATGTGGTACAACTCTATTTTATTTTAACTCTTATATCCAGTTCGTTCTGGATACTCTGCACGTGCTGTCTCCCTGAGTGTGTCGTGTAGCAGGTCTGTCCTTGTCCTTGTCTCCAGCTAATACTGTCCACCAGGTGTCGTGTTTGTGCTTTTTATATGTTTCCTGTCTTTGTCTGTGATTGGTTGTGGTGTTGTGTGTTCTGATTTGTCTGTTGGTGTGTCTATCATGATGTGTGTGTTTGTATATCATGACAATTTCTTCAGCCAGAGTGTGTTGGGTCTGTGGAATTCATTGCCACAGAGGGCGGTGGAGGCCGGGACGTTGAGTGTCTTTAAGACAGAAGTTGATAAATTCTTGATTTCTCGAGGAATTAAGGGCTATGGAGAGAGAGCGGGTAAATGGAGCTGAAATCAGCCATGATTGAATGGTGGAGTGGACTCGATGGGCTGAATGGCCTTACTTCCGCTCCTATGTCTTATGGTCTTATGGTCTTATGTTGGGGTACATTCCGGACCTGGAGATAGGAGGCCTGATAATGGGAGGGGACTTCAATACAGTGTTGGACCCAGCACTGGACCGCTCCAAATCAAGGACGGGAAGGAGGCCGGCGGCGGCCAAGGTGCTTAGGGGGTTTATGGATCAGATGGGGGGAGTGGACCCATGGCGGTTTGCAAGGCCGCATGCAAGGGGATTTTCTTTTTTCTCCCATGTGCACAAAGCCTACTCCCGGATAGATTTCTTTGTTCTGGGCAGGGCGCTCATCCCGAGGTTGGAGGGGACGGAGTATTCGGCCATAGCCGTTTCGGACCATGCCCCACACTGGGTGGAACTGGAGCTGGGAGAGGAGAGGGACCAACGCCCGCTGTGGCGGCTGGATGTGGGACTGCTGGCGGACGGGGTGGTGTGTGGGAAGGTGAGGGGGTGTATCGAAAGGTACTTGGAGGCCAACGACAACGGGGAGGTGCAGGTGGGGGTGGTATGGGAGGCGTTGAAGGCGGTGATCAGGGGAGAGCTAATATCCATCAGGGCTCATAGGGAGAAGACAGAGGGCATGGAAAGGGAGAGGTTCGTGGGGGAGATTTTGAGAGTGGACAGGAGATACGCAGAGGCCCCGGAGGAAAGGTTACTTGGGGAAAGACGACGGCTCCAGACGGAGTTTGACCTGTTGACCACAGGGAAGGCGGAGACACAGTGGAGGAAGGCGCAGGGGGCGACCTACGAGTATGGGGAAAAGGCTAGTCGGATGCTGGCACACCAGCTCCGTAAGAGGATGGCAGCGAGGGAAATAGGGGGAGTCAAAGATGGAAGGGGAGCCACAGTTCGGAGTGCGATGAAAATAAACGAGGTATTCAAGGCCTTTTGTGAAGAGCTGTACAGATCCCAGCCCCCAGCGGGGGAAGAGGGGATGAGACGATTCCTAGATCAGCTGAGATTCCCGAGGGTGGAGGAGCAAGAGGTGGCTGGTTTGGGGGCACCAATTGGGTTGGAGGAGCTGAGCAAGGGTTTGGGGAGCATGCAGGCGGGGAAGGCCCCGGGACTGGACGGATTCCCGGTGGAGTTCTACAGGAAGTACGCAGACCTGTTGGCCCTGCTACTGGTGAGGACCTTTAATGAGGCAAGAGAGGAGGGGACCCTGCCCCCGACAATGTCGGAAGCGACAATTTCTTTGATCCTAAAGCGAGACAAGGACCCACTGCAATGTGGATCGTACAGACCGATCTCGCTCCTCAATGTGGATGCAAAGTTGCTGGCAAAAGTGCTGGCCACGAGGATCGAGGACTGTGTCCCGGGGGTAATCCACGAGGACCAGACGGGATTTGTAAAGGGCAGGCAACTAAACACCAATGTGCGGCGGCTCTTAAACGTGATAATGATGCCATCGGAGGAGGGAGAGGCGGAGATAGTGGCAGCTATGGACGCGGAGAAGGCCTTGGACCGAGTAGTGTGGGAGTACCTCTGGGACGTGCTGCGTAGGTTTGGGTTCGGGGTAGGGTTTATCAATTGGGTTAAGCTCCTTTACAGAGCCCCGATGGCGAGTGTAGTGACGAACCGGCGGATGTCGGAGTACTTTCGACTGTACCGAGGGACGAGGCAGGGGTGCCCCCTGTCCCCCCTGTCCTCCCTGTTGTTCGCATTGGCGATCGAACCATTGGCTATGTCATTGAGGGAGTCTAATAAATGGAGGGGGGTGGTCCGAGGGGGAGAAGAGCATCGGGTGTCGCTATATGCGGATGACCTGTTGCTGTACGTGGCGGATCCAGTGGAGGGGATGGTGGAGGTCATGCAGACTCTAAGGGAGTTTGGGGCGTTTTCGGGCTATAAGCTCAATGTAGGGAAGATTGAGCTCTTTGTGTTACAGGCGGGGGGCCAAGAAAGAGGGATAGGGGACCTACCGCTGAGGAGGGCGGAGGGGAGCTTTCAGTACCTGGGGATCCAGATAGCCAGGAGTTGGGGGACCCTACATAAACTGAATCTGACGAGGTTGGTGGAGCAAATGGAGGAGGATTTCAAAAGATGGGACATGTTACCGCTCTCGCTGGCGGGTAGAGTGCAGTCGGTCAAAATGGTGGTCCTTCCAAGGTTTCTGTTTGTGTATCAGTGCCTTCCCATCGTGATCACTAAGGCCTTTTTTAAGAGAGTAGGCAGGAGTATTATGGGGTTTGTGTGGGCGAATAAGACCCCGAGAGAAAGGAGAGGGTTCCTGGAACGCAGTAGGGACCGAGGAGGGTTGGCGCTGCCAAACCTGGGGAGCTACTACTGGGCAGCAAATGTGGCGATGATCCGCAAGTGGGTTATGGAGGGAGAGGGGGCAGCATGGAAGAGGATGGAGATGGCGTCCTGTTAAGGAACGAGCCTGGGGGCGTTGGTGACGGCACCGCTGCTGCTCTCGCCGACAAAGTATACCACGAGCCCGGTGGTGGCAGCAACGCTAAGGATCTGGGGCCAGTGGAGACGGCACCGGGGTGCAATGGGAGCATCGGTGTGGTCCCCGATCAGGGGTAACCACCGGTTTGTCCCGGGGAAGATGGACGGGGGGTTCCAGAGCTGGCATCGAGCGGGGATTGGAAGAATGGGGGACCTGTTCATCGACGGGACATTTGCAAGCCTAGGGGCACTGGAGGAGAAGTTCGAGTTACCCCCGGGAAATGCCTTTAGATATATGCAGGTGAGGGCTTTTGTGAGGTGACAGGTGAGGGAATTCCCGTTGTTCCCGGCACAAGAAGTTCAAGATAGGGTGATCTCGGGTGTATGGGTCGGGGAGGGCAAGGTGTTGGAAATACACCAGGAGATGAAAGAAGAGGGGGAAGCGCTGGTAGAAGAGTTGAAGGGTAAATGGGAGGAGGAGCTGGGGGAGGGGATCGAGGAAGGTCTGTGGGCTGATGCCCTAGGTAGGGTTAATTCCTCCTCCTCGTGTGCCAGGCTCAGCCTGATACAATTTAAGTTGGTTTAAGAGCGCACTTGACGGGGGGCGAGGTTGAGTAGGTTCTTTGGGGTAGAGGGCAGATGTGGAAGGTGCTCAGGGAGCCCGGCGAACCATGTCCATATGTTTTGGTCATGCTCGGCACTGGAGGGGTTCTGGAGAGGAGTGGCGGGAGCAATATCTCAGGTGGTGAAAGTCCGGGTCAAGCCAAGCTGGGGGCTAGCAATATTTGGAGTAGTGGACGAACCGGGAGTGCAGGAGGCGAAAGAGGCCGGCATTCTGGCCTTTGTGTCCCTAGTAGCCCGGCGAAGGATCTTGCTAATGTGGAAGGAGGCGAAGCCCCCCAGCCTGGAGGCCTGGATAAATTATATGGCTGGGTTCATAAAGTTGGAGAGGATTAAGTTTGCCTTGAGAGGGTCTGCGCAGGGGTTCTACAGGCGGTGGCAACCGTTCCTAGACTATCTCGCGGAGCGTTAGAGGAAGGTCGGACAGCAGCAGCAGCAACCCTGGGGGGGGGGGGGGGCGAAAGGGGGGATTGCTTGGGGGGGTGGATGAGCAAGAGATAACACGAACGGTTGGGAAAACTGGCACGTACGGGTGAGGGCCAGTGTACAAAGCTGTGTAAATATATCATTTTGCCATGTATATATCTTGCTCTGCGCGATTTCCCGTTTTTTTTGTTACGAGGGGGAGAAAAATTGTGTTAAAAAACATTAATAAATATATTTATAAAAAAAAAGAAAATTGGCCTTTTAAATGGCTCTCAATTGTAATCAACGGAAGACAACGAAAACAATTCTCATTTGCACCTGAGAAGTTTCAACTTAAATTTCTAGGAATCGCAAAGTGCTGCTAAAACCGCACGGTAGATCTATCAACTTGGCGTAGTTCGGCAAAAGCGGCGGAGCTCTGAGACAAGATTGGGCGACATCGGAGAGGTTCGGGAATGATCGGAGGAGGCCCAGAGGGACCGGAAGATTCAAGGACAGTCGGCTAGGCTAGGGCAAGAAACATCTTCTTCAACCATTAAAAGTCTTAAAGCCGCATCAATCGACCCCTTAGAAAGGACCTTTTTATAGACTTTGATTCAATCAGGGGCCGGTCGTTGAAACTAAAATAAAACGGGACTGAAAAAATAGTGTGCACCTGAGAAGTTTTAACTTAAACTTCTACTGAGTTCTAGTAATCGCAAAGTGCTGTGAAAACCGCTTGGTGGATCTAACACAACACCCTCTAATTCTTTAGCAGATTCTCTTTAATCCGGGTCCCTCTGCTTTCTGACCCCCCCCCCCGGCCCACTCCCAGCACTGGGAATCATTTCCCCATGATTACTCTATCGGAACTTGGCGTACAAGGGCGACGGTGGGTGTCGCGATGATATCCCTGGGCTGATAGCCTGGAGGGTCAGGGTGGAAGCGATGTGCTGAATGATCTCCTTCTGCATCACAACAATTCTTCAGGATCATTCAGGCACAGCGGGTTCCATCCCAAACATTTGAGTTCAAATTTAGCGACTGAACCTCTGTAACGATGGATGGATTTGTTTATTGTCACGTGTACCGAGGTACAGTGAAAAGTATTTTTCTGCGAGCAGCTCAACAGATCATTAAGTACATGGGAAGAAAAGGGAAGAAAAGAAAATACATCGTAGGGATTCTTAAAAGATTAGAACGATTGTAAGTTAAGTAAAAAGTGGATCGGTTAGGGCGTGCTCGCAGAGAGCCGCCACGCTCTGGCGCCATCTTGTGTCAGTGAAGTTAGCCTCAGTGGTTGGAAAAACCAATCTGAGTGTTGCAGACTGGCACATTCCAAGGTCCAGGGCTACGTGCTGAGGGGCGCACTCAAGCTTGGGGCAGCTGCCGCCAAGGCGCAATGGGGAAAGACCACTGTGTAAGGTCTTTCCAGCAAATGTACACCGAGGGGCGGGGAACAGTGTAAATTCCCCTTGGTCTGGGTCTGGGCCACCAACACTCCAATGTATAAAAGAAACACGACGATGTGAATGTTTAAGAAAGAATTGTAATGTAAAGAGGGATATGTGGGTGATGTCATCCCAATTGAATGCAAGAAAGTCAAGGGAATGTGTAACTTTGATGGAAATGTACAGTGAAGACAACTTGAAATGTTCTGTAATGTTTCTCAGAGGTTTTATGAATAAAGCATATTTTTGGGGGAACACCGCGCCCCCCACCCCCCGCCCCAATCTGGTTCACTGATATCCTACAGGGAGAGAAATCTGCCGTCCTTACCCGGTCTGGCCTACATGTGGCTCCAGACCCACACAGCAATGTGGGCGTCTCTTACCTGCCCCTCTGGAGGGGACGAGGGAGCCTCTCAGTCCAAGGGGCAATTAGGAATGGACAATAATTGAGAGAATAATTCAAAAAGGAATTGGCTTGGGTGTGACGGTTTCACCAGTCTGTTTCCTCGGTGTTTACGCACCGATTGAGGGGAGTAGGATGACGTGTCCTGGATGGAATGTACTTGTTCCAAATCTGGTTATTCCACATTAACTGCCAGAAATGTCTTTCATTGTTCACTTGAGTAATTTTTGATGTTGGAGTTCAGCCAAACCAACGTGACGGGCAGAAATAGTTTGCCTGTCTTTCCCGTACAGTGCGATGAATCACCGCGATGATATTTGCGGAATGCCGTGTGTGTAAATGACCCAGCTGCACTCCCAGTTAAAGAATGGGGCGCGCTGGGCTGGGATAGGAGAGGGAAGCCAAATCCTGAGAGGACGTCCCTGTCTCAAATAGGCGATAACGAACCTGTCAAATACAGGAACAGAGTAGCAGGGGGAAAAAAACGGGACAAGGCAAGAGGCGAGGGCGAGACGACGACGGCAGCGAAAAACCGACCGGGAGAAGCAGGTGACGACCCCAACACCGGATCCGTTCGCTGAGGAGGTCGTGGATAGCACGTTCAGTGAGTTGGTCACTTCGCAGATTAGGGAGACAGGAAATGGATGACCAAAAGGCAGAGAAAGAGCAGGAAGACAGTGCAGGTGTCCCCTGTGGTCATCTCCCTCCAAAACAGGTATACCGTTTTGGATACTGTTGGGGGAGATGACTCACCAGGGGAAGGCAGTAGTAGCCAGGCTCATGGCACCGTAGCTGGCTCTGCTGCACAGAAGGGCGGGAGAAAGATTGGCAGGGCTATAGTCATAGGGGATTCAATCGTAAGGGGAGTAGACAGGCGTTTCAGTCGAAAACGAGACTCCTGAATGGTATGTTGCCTCCCGGGTGCACGGGTCAGGGATGCCTCAGATCGGCTGCAGGACATACTGAAGGGGGAGGATGAACAGCCAGTTGTCGTGGTGCATATAGGAACCAACGATATAGGTAAAAAACGGGATGAGGCCCTACAATCAGAATTTAGGGAGTTAGGAGATAAGTTAAAAAGTAGGACCTCAAAGGTAGTAATCTCAGGATTGCTACCAGTGCCACGAGACAGTCAGAGTAGAAATTCAGGAATAGTCAGAATGAATACGTGGCTTGAGAGATGGTGCAGGAGGGAGGGGTTCAGATTTTTGGGACATTGGAACTGGTTCTGGGGGCGGTGGGACCATTACAAATTGGATGTTCTACACCTGGGCAGGACTGGAACCAATGTCCTAGGGGGTGCTTTTGCTAACACTGTTGGGGAGGTTTTAAACTAATGTGGCAGGGGGATGGGAACCAGATTAGGAAGTTAGAGGTCAGTAAAGAGGCAGCAACTAAAGCCAGTAAGGTACTAGATAATAAACTCAATGTGACTAAGGGGAAGAGTAGACAGGGAAGAGATGATGAACGCAAAGGGACAGGTGTCTGAGGAGCATTTGTTTTAATGCGAGAAGTGTAGCAGGTAAGGCAGATGAACTTAGGGCTTGGATTAGTACCTGGGAATATGATGTTATTGGTATTACTGAGACTTGGTTGAGGGAAGGGCAAGACTGGCAACTAAATATCCCAGGGTATAGATGCTTCAGGAGGGATAGAGAGGGAGGTAAAAGGGGTGGAGGAGTTGGATTACTGGCCAGAGATGATATCATAGCTGTGATTAAGGAGGGCACGATGGAGGATTCGAGCACTGAGGCAATATGAGTAGAGCTAAGAAATAGGAAGGGTGCAGTAACATTGTTGGGACTTTACGACAGGCCTCCCAAAAGTGAGCGTGAAGTAGAGGTACAAATATGTAGACAGATTATAGAAAAATGTAGGAGCAATAGGTTGGTCGTGATGGGAGATTTTAACTTCCCCAACATTGAATGGGACTCACGTAGTGTTGGAGGTGTAGATGGAGCAGAATTTGTAAGGAGCATCCAGGAGAGTTTTTTAGAGCAGTATGTAAATAGTCCAACTCGGGAAGGGGCCATACTGGACCTGGTATTGGGGAATTATCCCGGCCAGGTGGTTGAAGTTTCAGTCGGTGATTACTTTGGAAATAGTGATCACAATTCCGTAAGTTTTAGAATACTCATGGGCAAAGACGAGAGTGGTCCTAAAGGAAGAGTGCTAAATTGGGAAAAGGCCAAGTATGACAAAATTTGGCAGGAGCTAGGGAATGTGGATTGGGAGCAGTTGTTTAAGGGTAAATCCACATTTCAAATGTGGGAGTCTTTTAAGGAAAGGTTGATTAGAGTGAAGGACAGACATGTCCCTGTGAAAATGAGGGATAGAAATGGCAAGATTAGGGAACCATGGATGACGGGTGGAATTATGAGACTAGCTAAGATGAAAAAGGAAGCATACATAAGATCTAGGCGACTTAAAACTGATGAAGCTTTGGAGGAATATCGGGAAAGTAGGACAAATCTCAAACGCGCAATAAAGAGGGCTAAAAGGAGTCATGAAATATCTTTGGCTAACAGGGTTAAGGAAAATCCCAAAGCCTTTTATTCGTATATAAGTAGCAAGAGGGTAACTAGAGAAAGGATTGGCCCACTCAAAGACAAAAGAGGGAATTTATGCATGGAGTCAGAGAAATGGGTGAGATTCTTAATGAGTACTTAGCATCGGTATTCACCAAGGAGAGGGACATGATGGATGTTGAGGCTAGGGATGGATGTTTAAATACTCTAGGTCAAGTCGGCATAAGGAAGGGGGAAGTTTTGGGTATTCTAAAAGGCATTAAGGTGGACAAGTCCCCAGGTCCGGATGGGATCTATCCCAGGTTATTGAGGGAAGCGAGGGCCGAAATAGCTGGGGCCTTAACAGATGTCTTTGCAGCATCCTTGAGCACGGGTGAGGTCCCGGAGGACTGGAGAATTGCTAATGTTGTCCCTTTGTTTAAGAAGAGTAGCAGGGATAATCCAGGGAATTATAGACCTGTGAGCTTGATGTCAGTGGTAGGCAAACTGTTGGAGAAGATACTGAAGGATAGGATCGATTCACATTTGGAAGAAAATAGACTTATCAGTGATAGGCAGCATGGTTTTGTGCAGGGAAGGTCATGTCTTACAAACCTAATAGAATTCTTTGAGGAAGTGAGAAAGTTAATTGATGAGGGAAAGGCTGTAGATGTCATATACATGGACTTCAGTAAGGCGTTTGATAAAGTTTCCCATGGCAGGTTGATGGAAAAAGTGAAGTCGTATGGGGTTCAGGGTGTACGAGCTAGATGGATAAGGAACTGGCTGAGCAACAGGAGACAGAGAGTAGTGGTGGAAGGGAGTGTCTCAAAATGGAGAAAGGTGACTAGTGGTGTTCCACAGGGCTCCGTGCTCGGACCACTGTTGTTTGTGATATGCATAAATGATCTGGACGAAGGTATAGGTGGTCTGATTAGCAAGTTTGCAGATGATACTAAGATTGATGGAGTTGCGGATAGCGAGGAGGACGGTCAGAGAATACAGCAAAATATAGATAGATTGAAGAGTTGGGCAGAGAAATGGCAGATGGAGTTCAGGCAAATGCGAGGTGATGCATTTTGGAAGATCTAATTCAAGAGCGGACTATACGGTAAATGGAAGAGGCCTGGGGAAAATTGATGTACAGAGAGATCTGAGAGTCCAGGTCCATTGTACCCTGAAGATGGCAACGCAGGTCGATAGAGTGGTCAAGAAGGCAGACAGCATGCTTGCCTTCATCGGACGGGGTATTGAGTACAAGAGTCGGCAGGTCATGTTACCGGTGTATAGGACTTTGGTTCGGCCACATTTGGAATACTGCGTGCACATTACCAGATTACCACATTCCCAGAAGGATGTGGATGGTTTAGAGAGGGTGCAGAGGAGGTTCACCAGGATGTTGCCTGGTATGGAGGGTGCTAGCTCTCCATAAGGTGGAAGATATAGGAGGGATATCAGAGGTAGGTTCTTTACCCAGAGAGTAGTGGGGGCATGGAATGCACTGCCTGTGGAAGTAGTTGAGTCGGAAACATTAGGGACCTTCAAGCAGCTATTGGATAGGTACATGGATTACGGTAAAATGATATAGTGTAGATTTATTTGTTCTTAAGGGCAGCACGGTAGCATTGTGGATAGCACAATTGCTTCACAGCTCCAGGGTCCCAGGTTCAATTCCGGCTTGGATCACTGTCTGTGTGGAGTCTGCAATCCTCCCCGTGTGTGCGTGGGTTTCCTCCGGGTGCTCCGGTTTCCTCCCACAGTCCAAAGATGTGCAGGTTAGGTGGATTGTCCATGATAAATTGCCCTTAGTGTCCAAAATTGCCCTTGGTGTTGGGTGGAGGTGTTGAGTTTGGGTAGGATGCTCTTTCCAAGAGCCGGTGCAGACTCAAAGGGCCGAATGGCTTCCTTCTGCACTGTAAATTCAATGATAATCTATGATTAATCTCGGACAAAGGTTCGGCACAACATCGTGGGCCAAAGGGCCCGTTCTGTGCTGTATTTTCTATGTTCTATGTTCTATGTATTGCAATATTGGACATAACCAATGTAATTGTTTCTCCTGCACCCAAGTGTGTACGTACCTCCCCAGTTACCCACCCCCCCCCCCACACACACACACACACACACAAATAGATGCCTACTAATGTGTTAAAAATTATATTGCCAATTGTACAGAGTTGCTGTTGTTGAGCTAGTGCATAATCCCTTACCAGTTATTTTCTTTACTTTTTTTTGTGTGTTCTTTTCTCTTCTATATATATTTTATCCTGTGTACAGAACGGTAAATACTTTGTTCCAAAACCCAATAAAAAACATGTATCAAAAAAAGATGTCTCAAATAGGATCATTCCCCTCACACCTCTTGTTTTATTCTTCAATGCTGTAAGGGATAGGAAATCAAATCCCCCCCAGAGCACCTGGTCACAATGAATAGAGAAATGAGGAACTTGCACCTCCCTAAATTATCCTCGATTGTCGTAATAAGCCATCTGGTTCACTAATGTCCTTGAGGGAAGGAAATCTGCCTTCCTCACCCTGGTCTGGCCGACATGTGACTCCGGACCCACAGCAATGTGGGGGACCCTTACCCGCCCCTCCGGAACGGCCGAGCGAGCCTCTCAGGTCAAGGGTACACAGTTACTGACACCAGGCAGCTCATTCCCCATCGGGGAGCATTAACCCTTTCACACACCCTCTTCCCAGTTACTGACACCGGGCAGCCCATTCCCTATCGGAGAGCTTTAGCATACATAGATACATAGATACATAGAAGATAGGAGCAGGAGGAGGCCTTTCGGCCCTTCTAGCCCGCTCCTCCATTCATCAGGATCATGGCTGATCATCCAACTCAATAGCCTAATCCTGCTTTCTCCCCATAGTCTTTGATCCCGTTCTCCCCAAGTGCTTTGTCCAGCCGCCTCTTGACTATATTCAATGTTTTAGCATCAACTACTTCCTGAGGTAGTGAATTCCACAGGTTCACCACTCTTTGGGTGAAGAAATGTCTCCTCATCTCAAAAGAACAAAGAACAAAGAAATGTACAGCACAGGAACAGGCCCTTCGGCCCTCCAAGCCCGTGCCGACCATACTGCCCGACTAAACTACAATCTTCTACACTTCCTGGGTCCGTATCCTTCTATTCCCATCCCATTCATATATTTGTCAAGATGCCCCTTAAATGTCACTATCGTCCCTGCTTCCACCACCTCCTCCGGCAGCGAGTTCCAGGCACCCACTACCCTCTGCGTAAAAAACTTGCCTCGTACATCTACTCTAAACCTTGCCCCTCTCACCTTAAACCTATGCCCCCTAGTAATTGACCCCTCTACCCTGGGGAAAAGCCTCTGACTATCCACTCTGTCTATGCCCCTCATAATTTTGTATACCTCTATCAGGTCGCCCCTCAACCTCCTTCGTTCCAGTGAGAACAAACCGAGTTTATTCAACCTCTCCTCATAGCTAATGCCCTCCATACCAGGCAACATTCTGGTAAATCTCTTCTGCACCCTCTCTAAAGCCTCCACATCCTTCTGGTAGTGTGGCGACCAGAATTGAACACTATACTCCAAGTGTGGCCTAACTAAGGTTCTATACAGCTGCAACATGACTTGCCAATTCTTATACTCAATGCCCCGGCCAATGAAGGCAAGCATGCCGTATGCCTTCTTGACTACCTTCTCCACCTGTGTTGCCCCTTTCAATGACCTGTGGACCTGTACTCCTAGATCTCTTTGACTTTCAATACTCTTGAGGGTTCTACCATTTACTGTATATTCCCTACCTGCATTAGCCCTTCCAAAATGCATTACCTCACATTTGTCCAGATTAAACTCCATCTGCCATCTCTCCGCCCAAGTCTCCAGACAATCTAAATCCTGCTGTATCCTCCGACAGTCCTCATCGCTATCCGCAATTCCACCAACCTTTGTGTCGTCTGCAAACTTACTAATCAGACCAGTTACATTTTCCTCCAAATCATTTATATATACTACAAAGAGCAAAGGTCCCAGCACTGATCCCTGTGGAACACCACTGGTCACAGCCCTCCAATTAGAAAAGCATCCCTCCATTGCTACCCTCTGCCTTCTATGGCCTAGCCAGTTCTGTATCCACCTTGCCAGTTCACCCCTGATCCCGTGTGATCTCTGTCCGAAATGGTTCACCCTGAATCCTCAGACTGTGACCCCTGGTTCTGGACACACCCACCATTGGGAACATCTTCCCTGCATCTACCCTGTCCAGTCCTGTTAGAATTTTGTCAGTCTCGGGACTTCCGGGTGCGGTGATGACCAGCTAAGTCGCACGTTTTGGCAGCTCCCGGTGGAAAGGACTTTTGGGCTCTTAATAGGAGCCCCAACGGCAATTTTAACGGCTAAAAACACTGTGCGGTAAACCAGAAGGGAATCCCCCCTGGACACGGATGGGAAAAGGAGAGGAAAGCAGCCGGATTGCGGTGGATCCTCTAGAGCAGCGGCCAGGAAGGCAGGCACAAAGCAAGATGGCGTCGGAAGGAGGCAGTTTAATATGGGGCCCTGACCAACAAGAGTTCCTGCGGCGTTGTGTGGAAGAACTTAAAAAGGAGATGAAGAAGGAGCTGTTGGCCCCGATATTACAGGCGATTGAAGGGCTAAAGGAGGAGCAAAAAACCCAGGAGCAGGAGCTTCGGGTCGTGAAGGCAAAGGCTGCTGAGAATGAGGACGACATACAGGGCCTGGTGGTGAAGACAGAGATGCACGAGGCACAACACAAAAGGTGTGTGGAAAGGCTGGAGGTGCTGGAGAATAATGCGAGGAGGAAGAATTTAAGGATTCTTGGTCTTCCCGAAGGTGTAGAAGGGGCGGACGTCGGGGCATATGTGAGCACGATGCTGCACTCGTTAATGGGAGCGGAGGCCCCGACGGGCCCGCTGGAGGTGGAGGGAGCCTATCGAGTTATGGCGCGAAGACCAAGGGCTGGAGAAATTCCTCGAGCCATCGTGGTGAGATTTCTCCGATACAAGGACAGCGAGATGGTCCTCAGATGGGCAAAGAAAACTCGGAGCAGTAGGTGGGAGAACGCGGTGATCCGCGTACATCAAGATTGGAGTGCGGAGGTGGCGAGAAGGAGGGCAAGCTTTAATCGGGCCAAGGCGGTGCTGCACAAACGGAAGGTTAAATTTGGAATGCTGCAGCCGGCAAGACTGTGGGTCACACATCAAGGGAAACACCACTACTTCGAAACGGCAGAAGAGGCGTGGACATTTATTGTCGAGGAGAAACTGGAGTGAGCGGGCTAGAAAAAGAACGTCTGGGACAAAGTGGTGGGGCGAATATGTGGGGTGAAGGGGGGGAAAAGGGGGAAGAGATGATTTCCCAAGTTGTCAATCCTGCGACCCTGTAACTTTTCTCTCTTCCCCATGTCGTGGGGGAGGAGGGGAGGGAGGATGAGGAGCTGAGGGACGCCGGCCATTGGGGGCGGGGCCAAATGGGAAGCGCGGGCTTTGTTCCCGCGCTATGGTAATCATGGCGGGAACAGGGAAGTAGGAAGGAGGGGGCCTCGCACAGTGGGGGCCGAGGTCACGGGGGGAAGCCGAGGTCGGCCAGAGTTTGCTGACTTCTGGGAGCAACATGGGGGGTGCAATTACGCTAGTGGGGGATCTAGCGGGGGGGTGGGGGGGGGAGGGGGTCAACTGGGTTGCTGCTGCTGGGGAGAAGGGGGAGCTGGTATGGGGTGGGGTGGTCGGGGCGGGAGGGCGCCGTTGGGGGGAGATACGGCTACGTGGGAACCGGGTGAGGAGCTGGATTGAAAAAGGAGATGGCTAGTCGACAAGGGGGGGGGGGGGGGGTAAAGAGCCCCCCAACCTGGCTGATCACGTGGAATGTGAGAGGGCTGAACGGGCCGATTAAGAGGGCACGGGTACTCGCACACCTAAAGAAACTTAAGGCAGATGTGGTTATGCTCCAGGAGACGCATCTGAAACTGATAGACCAGGTCAGACTACGCAAAGGATGGGTGGGGCAGGTGTTTCATTCGGGGCTAGACGCAAAAGACGTCTAGTGGGGGGTGGCCATACTAGTGGGGAAGCGGGTAATGTTTGAGGCAAAGACCATAATGGTGGATAGTGGGGGTAGATACGTGATGGGGAGTGGCAAATTGCAAGGGGAGGCGGTGGTCTTAGTGAACGTATATGCCCCGAACTGGGATGATGCCAACTTTATGAGGCGTATGTTAGGACGTATCCCGGACCTAGAGGTGGGGAAGTTGGTAATGGGTGGAGATTTTAATACGGTGCTGGACCCAGGGCTGGACAGATCGAGGTCCAGGACCGGAAGGAGGCCGGCTGCAGCTAGGGTGCTTAAGGACTTTATGGAGCAGATGGGAGGAGTAGACCCCTGGAGATTTAGTAGACCTAGGAGTAAGGAGTTTTCGTTTTTCTCCTATGTCCACAAAGTTTATTCACGAATAGACTTTTTTGTTTTGGGAAGGGCACTGATCCCGAAGGTGACGGGGACGGAGTACACGGCTATAGCTATTTCGGATCACGCTCCACATTGGGTGGACCTGGAGATAGGGGAGGAAAAACAACAGCGTCCACCCTGGAGAATGGACATGGGATTATTGGCAGATGAGGGGGTGTGTTTAAGGGTGAGGGGGTGTATTGAAAGGTACTTGGAACTCAATGATAATGGGGAGGTCCAGGTGGGAGTGGTCTGGGAGGCGCTGAAGGCAGTGGTTAGAGGGGAGCTGATATCTATTAGGGCACATAAAGGAAAGCAGGAGGGTAGGGAAAGGGAGCGGTTGTTGAAAGAACTTCTGAGGGTGGACAGACAATATGCGGAGGCACCGGAGGAGGGACTGTACAGGGAAAGGCAAAGGCTACATGTAGAATTTGACTTGTTGACTACGGGTAATGCAGAGGCACAATGGAGGAAGGCACAGGGTGTACAGTACGAATACGGGGAGAAGGCGAGCAGGTTGCTGGCCCACCAACTGAGGAAAAGGGGAGCAGCGAGGGAGATAGGGGGGGTGAGAGATGAGGAGGGAGAAATGGAGCGGGGAGCGGAGAGAGTGAATGGAGTGTTCAAGGCATTTTATGAAAGATTATATGAAGCTCAGCCCCCGGATGGGAAGGAGAGAATGATGTGCTTTCTGGATCAGCTGGAATTTCCTAAGGTGGAGGAGCAGGAGAGGGCGGGACTGGGAGCACAGATTGAGACGGAGGAAGTGGTGAAAGGGATTGGGAGTATGCAGGCGGGGAAGGCCCCGGGACCAGACGGATTCCCAGTTGAATTCTATGGGAAATATATGGACTTGCTCGCCCCGCTACTGATGAGAACCTTTAATGAGGCGAGGGAAAGGGGGCAGCTGCCCCCGACTATGTCAGAGGCAACGATATCGCTCCTCCTAAAGAAGGAAAAAGACCCGCTGCAATGCGGGTCCTACAGGCCCATTTCCCTCCTGAATGTGGACGCTAAGATTCTGGCCAAGGTAATGGCAACGAGGATAGAGGATTGTGTCCTGGGGGTAGTCCATGAGGACCAAACTGGGTTTGTGAAGGGGAGACAGCTGAATACAAATATACGGAGGCTGCTAGGGGTAATGATGATGCCCCCACCAGAGGGGGAAGCGGAGATAGTGGTGGCGATGGATGCCGAGAAAGCATTTGATAGAGTGGAGTGGGATTATTTGTGGAAGGTGTTGAGGAGATTTGGCTTTGGGGACGGGTATATCAGGTGGGTACAGTTGCTATATAGGGCCCCGATGGCGAGCGTGGTCACGAATGGACGGGGGTCTGATTATTTTCGGCTCCATAGAGGGACGAGGCAGGGATGTCCTCTGTCCCCGTTACTGTTTGCACTGGCGATTGAGCCCCTGGCCATAGCATTGAGGGGTTCCAGGAAGTGGAGGGGAGTACTCAGGGGAGGAGAAGAACACCGGGTATCTCTGTATGCGGATGATTTGTTGCTATATGTGGCGGACCCGGCGGAGGGGATGCCAGAGATAATGCGGATACTTGGGGAGTTTGGGGATTTTTCAGGGTATAAACTGAACATGGGGAAAAGTGAGTTGTTTGTGGTGCATCCAGGGGAGCAGAGCAGAGAAATAGAGGATTTACCGCTGAGGAAGGTAACAAGGGACTTTCGGTACTTGGGGATCCAGATAGCCAAGAATTGGGGTACATTACACAGGCTTAATTTAACGCGGTTGGTGGAACAGATGGAGGAGGACTTTAAGAGATGGGACATGGTATCCCTGTCACTGGCAGGTAGGGTGCAGGCGGTTAAAATGGTGGTCCTCCCGAGATTCCTCTTTGTGTTTCAGTGCCTCCCGGTGGTGGTCATGAAGGCTTTTTTCAAAAGAATCGAGAAGAGTATTATGAGTTTTGTGTGGGCTGGGAAGACCCCGAGAGTGATGAGGGGATTTTTGCAGCGTAGTAGGGACGGGGGGGGCTGGCACTACCGAGCCTAAGTGAGTACTACTGGGCCGCCAATGTTTCAATGGTGTGTAAGTGGATGGGAGAAGGGGAGGGAGCGGCGTGGAAGAGATTGGAGAGGGCGTCCTGCAGGGGGACTAGCCTACAAGCAATGGTGACGGCACCGTTGCCATTCTCACCGAAGAAATACACCACAAGCCCAGTGGTGGTGGCTACATTGAAAATTTGGGGGCAGTGGAGACAGCATAGGGGAAGGACGGGAGCCTCGGTGCGGTCCCCGATAGGAAATAACCATAGGTTTGTTCCGGGGAGAATGGATGGGGGATTTGGAGCATGGCAAAGAGCTGGGGTTGTGCAACTGAGAGATCTGTTCGTGGATGGGACGTTTGCGAGTCTGGGAGCGCTGGGAGCGCTGACGGAAAAATATGGGTTGCCCCAAGGGAATGCATTTCGGTATATGCAACTGAGGGCTTTTGCGAGGCAACAGGTGAGGGAATTCCCGCAGCTCCCGACGCAGGAGGTGCAGGATAGAGTGATCTCAGAGACATGGGTGGGGGATGGTAAGGTGTCGGACATATGCAGGGAAATGAGGGACGAGGGGGAGATCATGGTAGATGAGCTGAAAAGGGAAATGGGTAGAAGAGCTGGGGGAGGAGATGGAGGAGGGGCTGTGGGCTGATGCCCTACGTAGGGTAAACTCATCGTCCTCGTGTGCCAGGCTAAGCCTGATACAATTTAAGGTGTTACACAGGGCGCATATGACTGGAGCACGGCTTAGTAAATTTTGGGGGGTAGAGGATAGGTGTGCGAGATGCTCGAGAAGCCCAGCGAATCACACCCACATGTTCTGGTCATGCCCGGCACTACAGGGGTTCTGGGTGGGGGTGGCAAAGGTGCTTTCGAAGGTGGTGGGGGTCCGGGTCGAACCAAGCTGGGGGTTGGCTATATTTGGGGTTGCAGAAGAGCCGGGAGTGCAGGAGGCGAGAGAGGCTGATGTTTTGGCCTTTGCGTCCCTAGTAGCCCGGCGCAGGATATTGTTAATGTGGAAGGGAGCCAAACCCCCGGGTGTGGAGGCCTGGATAAATGACATGGCAGGGTTTATAAAGTTAGAACGGATTAAGTTCGTCCTAAGGGGATCGGCTCAAGGGTTCACCAGGCGGTGGCAACCGTTCGTCGAATACCTCACAGAAAGATAGAGGGAATGGAAAAGAAGAAGACAACAGCAGCAACCCAGGGGGGAGGGGGGGGAAGGGGGGGGGAGGAATCGGACGGACTCTCAGGGATGTTATTGTATATGTATAGGCACTTGTTTTAGGTAATGTATATTGGATTGTTAGATTGTATCTTTGGAGAGTATTTATTTTGGACAAGGCAGTTGCCATTTAGTTTGGTTTTTGTTTCTGTTCATATATTATTTATCTATTTGTTTAAAACTGGCCACTGTTATTTATATTGCTTTATTGTTGTGTAAAAGAAACACTATGTACTGTTATGTTTGGCCAAAAAACTTGAATAAAATATTTTTTTTTAAAAAAAGTATTTTGTCAGTCTCGATGAGATCCCCCCTCATTCTTCTGACCTCCAGCGAGAACAATCCCAACCTAGTCAATCTCTCCTCGTATGACAGTCCCGCCATCCCTGGAATCAGTCTGGTAAACCTTCGCCGCACTCCCTCGAGAGCAAGAACATCCTTCCTCAGAGAAGGAGACCAAAACTGCCCACATCGACTGGCTCCCCCTTGTCGACTGTACTGGTTACATCTTCAAAGAATTCCGACAGATTTGTCAAGCATGATTTTCCCTTCATAAATCCATGCTGATTCCCTTCATAAATCCATGGGGGGGGGGGGAGGGTGAACAGCCAGCTGTCGTGGTGCACATAGGCGCCAACGGTATAGGTAAAAAAAACAGGACGCGGTCCTACAAGCTGAATTCAGGGAGTTAGGAGTTAAACTAAAAAGTAGGACCTCAAAGGTAGTAATCTCAGGATTGCTACCAGTGCGACAGGCTAGTCAGAGTAGGAATGTCAGGATAGATAGAATTAATGCATGGCTCGAGAGATGGTGCAAGAGGGAGGGATTCAAATTCCTGGGGCATTGGAACCGGTTCTGGGGGAGGTGGGACCAGTACAAACTGGACGGTCTACACCTGGGCAGGACTGGAACCAATGTCCTGGCAGGGGGGGGGGGGGGGTTTGCTAGAGCTGTTGGGGAGGGTTTAAACTAATGTGGTCGGTGGATGGGAACCAATTCAGGAAGTCGGAGGGAAGTAAAGCGGGGACAGAATCAAAAGGCAGTAAGGGGGAAAGAGTAAGGCACAGCAGCCAAATCAAAAATCAAAAGGGCCACAGTGCAAGGTACAGTGACTCAGGAGAGCTCAGTGAATAGGCCCAGTAATACTAAAAGAAAACAGGAAGTAAAAACATGAATGGAATGTGAAGAAGCAGATTATGCTTCTCCGATAAGGAAAATTAGGAGAAAAATTAAAAAGAAATATAACTTAGGAGAGGTTACTGATAGAGGTGTTAACATTCAAAACAGAGGTAAAAACGCCAACATAAGGTAGTATTCGGAATAAGGTAAATGAGTTGATGGCGCAAATCATTGTGAATGACTATGATTTAGTGGCCATTACTGAAACACGGTTAAAGGATGGTCACGACTGGGAGTTAAATATCCGAGGGTATCAGACTATTCGGAAGTGGATGGTAAGGGAGGTGGTGTAGCTCTGTTATTTAAGGATGACATCCGGGCAACAGTAAGGGATGACACCAGTGCTATGGAGGATAAGGTTGAATCCATTTGGGTGGAAATCAGGAATAGTAAGGCGAAAAAGTCACTGATAGGAGTAGTCTATAGGCCACCAAATAGTAACATTATGGTGGGGCAGGCAATAAACAAAGAAATAACTGATGCATGTAGAAATGGTACAGCAGTTATCATGGGGGATTTTAATCCACATGTCGATTGGTTTAACCAGGTCGGTCAAGGCAGCCTTGAGGAGGAGTTTATAGAATGTATCCGCGATAGTTTCCGAGAACAGTATGTAATGGAACCTACGAGGGAACAAGCAGTCCGAGATCTGGTCCTGTGTAATGAGACAGGATTGATTCATGATCTCATAGTTAGGGATCCTCTCGGAAGGAGCGATCACAATATAGTGGAATTTAAAATACAGATGGAGGGTGAGAAGGTAAAATCAAATCCTAATGTTTTGTGCTTAAACAAAGGAGATTGCAATGGGATGAGAGAAGAGCTGGCTAAGATAGACTGGGAGCAAAGACTTTATGGTGAAACAGTTGAGGAACAGTGGAGGACTTTCCAAGCGATTTTTCACAGTGCTCAGCAAAGGTTCATACCAACAAAAAGGAATGACGGCAGAAAGAGGGAAAATAGACCCTGGACATCTAAGGAAATAAGGGAGAGTATCAAATTGAAGGGAAAAGCATACAAAGTGGCAAAGATTAGTGGGACACTAGAGGACTGGGAAATCTTTAGGGGGCAACAGAAAGCTACTAAAAAAACTATAAAGAAGAGTAAAATAGATTTTGAGAGTAAACATGCTCAGAATATAAAAACAGATCGTAAAAGGTTAGGTGGATTGGCCATGATAAATTGCCCTCAGTGACAAAAAAGCTGAGGAGGGGTTATTGAGTTACGGGGATAGGGTGGAAGCGAGGGCTTGAAGTGGGTCGGTGCAGACTCGATGGGCCAAATGGCCTCCTTCTGCACTGTATGTTCTATGTTCTAAAAAAAAGTTTCTACAAATATATAAAACAAAAAAGAGTGGCTAAGGTAAATATTGGTCCTTTAGAGGATGAGAAGGGAGATTTAATAATGGGAGATGAGGAAATGGCTGAGGAACTGAACAGGTTTTTTGGGTCGGTCTTCACAGTGGAAGACACAAATAACATGCCAGTGACTGATGGAAATGAGGCTATGACAGGTGAGGACCTTGAGAGGATTGTTATCACCAAGGAGGTAGTGATGGGCAAGCTAATGGGGCTAAAGGTAGACAAGTCTCCTGGACCTGATGGAATGCATCCCAGAGTGCTAAAAGAGATGGCTAGGGAAATTGCAAATGCACTAGTGATAATTTACCAAAATTCACTAGACTCTGGGGTGGTCCCGGCGGATTGGAAATTAGCAAACGTGACACCACTGTTTAAAAAAGGAGGTAGGCAGAAAGCGGCTAATTATAGGCCAGTGAGCTTAACTTCGGTAGTAGGGAAGATGCTGGAATCTATCATCAAGGAAGAAATAGCGAGGCATCTGGATGGAAATTGTCCCATTGGACAGACGCAGCATGGGTTCATAAAGGGCAGATCGTGCCTAACTAATTCATAGAATTTACAGTGCAGAAGGAGGCCATTCAGCCCATCAAGTCTGCACAGGCCCTTGGAAAGAGCGCCCACCTAAGCCCAGACCTCCACTCTATACCCACACCTCCACCCTATCCCTGTAACCCCACCTAACCTTTTTTGGACACGAAGAGCAATTTGGCATAGCCAATCCACCTAACCTGCACATCTTTGGACTGTGGGAGGAAACCGGAGCTCCCGGAGGAAACCCACGCACACACGGGGAGGATGTGCAGACTCCGCACAGACAGTGACCCAAGCCGGGAATCGAACCTGAGACCCTGGAGCCGTGAAGCAACTGTGCTAACCACCGTGCTACCGCGCTGTCCCATCTTCAGGATGCCATCTGAGAGAATTGGACACAGGGTAATTTAATGGAATTTTTTGAGGACATTACCAGTGCAGTAGACAATGGGGAGCCAATGGATGTGGTATATCTGGATTTCCAGAAAGCTTTTGACAAAGTTCCACACAAAAGGTTACTGCATAAGATAAAGATGCATTAAAGGTAAAGTAGTAGCATGGATAGAGGATTGGTTAATTAATAGAAATCAAAGAGTGGGGATTAATGGGTGTTTCTCTGGTTGGCAATCAGTAGCTAGTGGTGTCCCTCAGGGATCAGTGTTGGGCCCACAATTGTTCACAATTTACATAGATGATTTGGAGTTGGGGACCAAGTGCAATGTGTCCAAGTTTGCAGACGACACTAAGATGAGTGGTAAAGCAAAAAGTGCAGAGGATACCGGAAGTCTGCAGAGGGATTTGGATAGGTTAAGTGAATGGGCTAGGGTCTGGCAGATGGAATACAATGTTGACAAATGTGAGGTTATCCATTTTTGTAGGAATAACAGCAAAAGGGATTATTATTTAAATGATAAAATATTAAAACATGCTGCTGTGCAGAGGGACCTGGGTGTGCTAGTGCATGAGTTGCAAAAATGTGGTGATTAAGAAGGCAAATGGAGTTTTGTCCTTCATTGCTAGAGGGATGGAGTTTAAGACTAGGGAGGTTATGCTGCAATTGTATAAGGTGTTAGTGAGGCCACACCTGGCGTATTGTGTTCAGTTTTGGTCTCCTTACCTGAGAAAGGACATACTGGTGCTGAAGGGTGGGCAGAGGAGATTCGCTAGGTAAATCCCAGAGTTGAGGGGGGTTGAGTAGACTGGGACTGTACTCGTTGGAAGTTAGAAGGATGAGGGGGGATCTTATAGAAACATATAAGATTATGAAGGGAATAGATAGGATAGATGCGGGCAGGTTGGTTCCACTGGCGGGTGAAAGCAGAACTAGGGGGCATAGCCTCAAAATAAGAGGAAGTAGATTTAGGACTGAGTTTAGGAGGAACTTCTTCACCCAAAGGGTTGTGAATCTATGGAATTCCTTGCCCAGTGAAGCAGTTGAGGCTCCTTCATTCAATCTTTTCAAGATAAAGATAGATAGTTTTTTGAAGAATAAAGGGATTAAGGGTTATGGTGTTCGGGCCGGAAAGTGGAGCTGAGTCCAAAAAAGATCAGCCATGATCTCATTGAATGACGGAGCAGGCTCGAGGGGCCAGGTGGCCCACTCCTGCTCCTAGTTCTTATGTTATTTTGTCAGAGTCAGCATTCCTGATCTGAAGTCTCCTTTCCTCACTGTTATGGATAATAGTTGGATTCACATCCGGGATCCTAAACGTTGCAGTCCCTGAGGTGTGGGTACAGGAATGGTGCTGTTTGTGTTTGGGTTCCGGGAGATTGACCTGGATTAGAGTTGAGTAATACAGGGGCAGGAGGCCATTCTGCCCTTTGATTCTGTCCCACCCACCAGTCAATGAGATCCTGTCTGATCTGTGACGCAACCCCAATTACCCGCCTTCTCTCCATATCCCTTACGGATAACAAAATCAATCTGGGATTTAAAATTAACAACCGATCTGTTGCCAATTGTGGAAGACTTTCCGAACTTCGTGTGGAGTAAGGTTTCTAATTTCTCTTCGGAAAGGACTGGGTCCAATATTCAAAGTCTGACCCCCCCACACACAAACACACACACAAACACAGCCCACCACCCCCCTCCCCGCCCCGTTCCGAAACTCCCCCACTCAGCCGAGAGAGTTTCTCTTTGTCAACCACTATCTCTTCCCCTCAATATCACCAAAACCTTGATGAAGTCGCCCCTTAATCTTCTCAATTCCGGGGAATATAATCCTGGCTTGAGCAATATGTCCTCGGAGTTTAACCCTCGCAGTTCTCGGTGGCATTCTTGTGAATTTACACAGCGCTCGTGGAATCCATCTTGACAGTCCAAACACAGCCCGTCCCCCACACCATCTGCATCAGCGCTCACCAATCCCTGACCCAACAGCTATTCACCGCCAACATGAGCTCCTCTTCAAAACCCAAAACAATGACCTCTCCTCCCACCGTTGCCTTAACCGGTGGGGACGGAGAGCGCCTGGCCGCTGTGCAAACCAATATCTCCATTCCCCTACTGCTAGCCCCTGTGGATGCGTTCAGTGTCCGCAGTACATCTTCGGCACCGTCGAGAGTGACCCACATCCGCGTGTGGGCGCACCAGTCCCCTGCACAGTGGCAGGGTCGCCAGGGGCCGCCGACCTGCGGGTTTCGGGATCGCGGCCGGAATCTCCGTCGCGAGGCTGCCCCGTCTGCCGCCTGCGAGCCAGGGCGGAATATTTGGCGCTCGGCCGAATCGCACCCCCCCTGTTCAGCTGCAGCGGGATGGGAGAATTCCGGATCGGGGGGGGCACGGGGGGGAATACAAAAAACGAGAACCCCTAAACACCTGGAGTTGTGTGAGTAATCAATAACGTTCAGAAGTGAGAGCCTCCTGCCGTTCGCACCTCTTCCGTCTCTTTGTGGCAACGCCCACCGATCGCTGACCTTCCACTCTGTTCAACTGTTCCACCCCCTCTTATACATCACATTTCCCCCTCTCTTCACCACTCCCCCCCCCCCGCCCCCCCCTCCCCCCGCCCCCCGCCCCCCCCCCCCCCGCCCCGGCCAAACCACCCGCTCTGGAACTGCACAAAACGTCTTTACGTTTCTCAAAAGCATTCTGGTGATCGGAGTGTTGCGAGTCCCTGGGCTCGGGCACGGTCAAGAGCCCACCTAACCTGGGGTCAGGACACAATCGGGAATTAAGAAATAGTTCCTCGAAAAATACCCAAAGCCTTTGGCCCCTTTCCTATCCAATCATTGCAGTCACCGGATTTGTAAATGTGAACACAATTAAGTTTATTAGTCCCCGAAAGACGCGCTTGTTAGGCGAATTGGGCATCCTGATATCTCCCTCCGTGTTGTAAGTTTTTCAGGCAACTCAGGCTTTTCTCTGAGCTGGGAGAGGATTGAAATCAAGGAACTGTGAAAGTTGGCCACGTTTGGCTGCAAAACCTGACCAAATCTCCCAGTAGGCTCAGCATGCCGGTGGGTGTGTGTGTGCGCGTGTGTGTGTGTGTGTGTGTGTGTGTGTGCGTGTGAGAAACCCCAGCTTTGAATTGACAAACTGCAAGATGCCAGACAGCCACTGATTAGTTCAACCAACAGAACAATGGAGTGAAAGATGTCACCAGACTCAACCAGCAGGAAGTCAGAGCACAGAAACTGGACTTCAATACAGGTGCTAACGGCCTTATCTCAGGGTAAGGAGATACCCATTACCATGATGGGGAAGTAAGTTCAGAATCTCCGGAGAAACAAGGAACGGCTGTTAAGAAGTCCTTTTATCTTGTAGATAAAGAGATAGTGGCTTTTGTCATAGGGACTTTGCCTGTTGGAGAGTGGGCGGAGACTGCGGGAGCTTTGAAATCATATTATAAAGTAAGGGGCAGGAGAGCGATGGGGAGTTCAATCAAGTGGTTCCAGCGACTCAAGTCCAGCAGTTCAGCTAGGTAACTCAAGTTGAGTGGAGCTAACAGTTCAGCTCTAAATGCTCCTGATTCTACGCTCCTGCCGTTTTTGTGTCTCCAGTCTGCTGAGAAATCGGACCTTTTAAACTGTGAGTACCTCGAGCAGCTTGCGAAGTTTCCCGAGAGATTCATAGGTGTTGAGAATCTGGGGAAAGGGGGTTTGACTTGTTTATGAATTGTTTTGAAACATTGCTAAGAAACTGTGTAACAGTAAGCTTTTATGTTGTGTCTGTCATAGCAATTTCTTGATAGACATAGTTTTGGTAGAGCTTAAGGTTTTTATTGTATTTTCTTCTGTTTTGGTGATTTTGACCTGGGTTTTTCAATAAACCTCGATTTGTTTGTAATTGGAGTCCGTTTCAATTCTTCCATCTCTCACCAGCGATCTCTGACCAAGTCACATTTAAACGCTCCTCACCCTAATTCCGGGGTCGAGAATCTGGGGTCATCTTGAACGATTCGAACCCGTTGACTCAGGACAGACTGCTGGTTAGGTAATAAACAGCAGTGTCCTATTCTCTCTCTTGGGAAAGCTACTCCAGCGAAGTAGGAACCGGGTGGGTGTTGTACCACCGGCAAGAGAGAGAATCACCTGGGCATTGGTGGGGGTCTGGGTATCTGTGTGATATAAGCCTCAGGCTACCGGTTAGGGATAAACGGCAGGCTTGATTCAGTGCTCTCTCCCGTGGAGGTGTCCCAGTGCGACATCCCCTGGCCTCTGAAGTTTCAGTGCCAGCTGGAGAGAGACACACACAGATACTCAAACCCCAGATATCGGCCCACTAGTGGAGTAAAGCAAGAATGGAACCCGCTACAGTGTACCCAAACAGGCGCCAGAATGTGGCGACGAGGGGATTTTCACAGTGACTCCATTGCAGTGTTAATGGGAGCCGACCTGTGACAATGATAAAGATTATTATTATTATTATAGAACAGGAACTGTAATGAAACATGCAGCAAGTACAACTGGTTAACTATTATCTCATCCCTTAACCCCCTTCCCACTTAAACCCATCCCACACTCTACACACACACACACACAAGACAGATATACACAGAAGGGAGGCGAGGGTGTAAAAATGATAATGAAAGTAAGAGAGCTTTTGTGTCACGTGGCTGTTTCCAGCACACCTCCTGTCAAACCAGAGCGAGAGAGTAGGCCTATCCCCTGGGAGTGCGGGGATCCGACTCTGTTATCCTTAAGTCGCTGGAAATCATCCCACTCAGGCAGGATCTGTTACCGGGCAGAATACAGTGATTTGGCCAACCAATCGAACTGAACCTCACCCCGTCTCTCGGGTGGCGAAAAGTCTGAGTTTCCATGTCCGAAGCTGGCAGAGTGATCTTTGTGGTAACTTTCAAGTTGCCCTGCTCGCCTTAAAGACACATGTCCATTAAGCATCCATGGATCAGAATGATAGCTGCAACAATAAAGAAGGGGAATTAAGGGTACCAACAGGAAGGACCCTGACAGGAGACAGTATGTTTCCCAGGATGAACTCCTCGATGAAACATCGCAAGATTGCAGAGCTGGGAAGCTATATCCTCTGTTCAGCACCCTGGAGAGGTAGCTGCTAGGACCTGTAATATTGCTGTGTGGCTGTCACTGTTTGACCTCAGTAGAGCACGACCCCAAGCCGCAGCCTTTCGCCGTCTCCCATTGATCATCTCACAGGGGAGCATCAGAACGAGCCAATCCCAGGTTTACAATTGCCTGCTCCTTTTCTGAATGGTGAAGGTTGCAATCTCCGTATCTGTGCCTGGAAGACCGATTCATTCCTAGCTCGGTGCCCTCTCCCATTGTGGAACTCCTCACTCTGGGAAGACCGGTCACAATAGCCATCCTGCTACCCTCTGAAGGACTACACGCCATTCGACCTTTGATTCAAGACGCTGGACATGCGGAACCATAACTCTTAATTTTATCACGGCCTGGTCCTGTACCCAATTCTTTTCCTTATTGCTCTTTTGTTGCGAAAGGGGTGAACGTTGCGATAGCCCTTTGCCACACTTTGTGTGTGCAAAATAAACTAACCCTCTAACTTTATTTAAAAAAAAATATTTTTATTAAGGGATTTGGAAATTTTTACAAAAATAACATAGACAATGGCATCAACATGGTATAATAAACATTCCCCCCCCATCTCAATCTTCACACCACCCCCACCATACAACAACAATCCCCCCCCCTTTGGAATACTGCACCTGCTGACATTTTAATTTTCCCCGAGAAAGTCGACGAACGGCTGCCACCTCCGGGTGAACCCGACCATTGACCCTCTCAAGGCGAAGTTTACCTTCTCGAGACTGAGAAACCCAGCCACGTCACTGACCCAGGTCTCTGCGCTCGGGGGCTTCGAGTCCCTCCACATTAACCAAGATCCGTCTCCGGGCTACCAGGGAGGCAAAGGCCAGGACGTGGGCCTCTTTCGCCCCCTGGACTCCCGGCTCTTCCGACACTCCAAAGATCGCCACCTCCGGACTCGGCACCACCCGTGTTTTTAGCCCCGTGGACATTGCCTCAGCAAAACCCTGACAAAACCAAGCTTCGGGCATGCCCAAAACATGTGGACATGGTTTGCTGGGCTTCCCCCGCACCTCGCAAACCTGTCCTCTCCCCCGACAAACCTGCTCATCCGGGCCACCGTCATGTGTGCCCGGTGGACTACCTTAAATTGTACCAGGCTGAGCCTGGCGCATGATGAGGAGGTATTAACCCTGCTTAGGGCACCCGCCCACAGACCCGCCTCTATCTCTCCTCCTAGCTCGTCCTCCCACTTGCCCTTGAGCTCCTCCACCGGAGTTTCCTCCGCCTCCGATAGCTCCTGGTAAACCTCTGAAACCTTCCCCTCTCCCACCCAGGTACTGGAGACTACTCTATACTGTATCCCCCGTGGCGGCAGCGGGAAAGGCCGGAACCTGTTTTCTCAGGAAGTCTCGCACCTGCAAATACCTAAACCCATTCCCTGCTGGCAATTTAAATTTATCCTCCAAGGCTTTCAAGCTGGGGAAGCTCCCGTCTATAAATAGATCCCCCGTCCTTCTAATTCCTGCTCTTTGCCATCTCCGGAACCCACCAACCAGCCTCTCCGGTACAAACCGATGATTATTATAAATCGGGGTCCAAACCGATGCTTCCTCCACTCTCTGAAATCTCCTCCATTGCCCCCAGATGCTCAGAGCCTCCACCGCCACCGGACCTGTGGAGTATCGGGCCGGCGACATTGGAAGAGGTGCCGTTATCAGTGCTCCCAAACTTGTGTCTTTGTATGGCGCCGCCTCCATCCGCTCCCACACCGACCCCTCCCCCACTACCCACTTCCTAATCATGGCTATATTGGCCGCCCAGTAGTAGATGCAGAAGTTCGGCTGCGCCAACCCCCCCTCCCCCCGACTGTGCTCCAGCAACACCTTCCTCACTGGCGGGGTTTTACCCGCCCACACACAGCCCGAAATCACCTTATTCACCCGCTTGAAAAAGGCCCTCAGGATGAAGGTGGGGAGGCACTGAAAGACAAGCAGAAATCTGGGGAGGACCGTCATTTTCACGGCCTGTACCCTCCCTGCCAGTGATAGCGGGAGCATGTCCCATCTCTTAAAGTCCCCTTCCATTTGTTCTACCAGCCGGGATAGGTTTAACTTGTCCAGTGCCTCCCATTCCCGGGCCACCTGGATTCCCAAATATCAAAAGCTCCTTCCTACCATTCTAAGCGGCAGCTCTCCCAGTCTCTTCTCCTGCCCTCTTGCCTGGATCGCGAACATCTCGCTTTTCCCCATGTTCAATTTATACCCCGCAAAAATTGCCAAATATCCCCCGAGATTCGCAAAACTTCCCCCATCCCCTCCCACGGGTCCGGAATATACTAGAGCAGGTCACCTGCATAAAGCGAGACCCGGTGCTCCGCCCCCCCTCCCCCCCCCCTTCCACCCCCCCCCCCCCCCCCCCCCCCCCGGCCAAACAGCCCTTTCCAGTTCCTAGAGGCTCTTAACGCCATGGCCAATGGCTCTATGGCCAGAGCAAACAGTAACGGGGAGAGGGGGCACCCTTGACTCGTCCCTCGGTGTAGTTTAAAATACCCCGACCTCAGCCGGTTCGTACGCACTCGCCACTGGTGCCTGATAGAGCAATCGTACCCAGTCAATAAAGCCCTCACCAAACCCAAACCTTTCCAGCGCCTCCCACAGGTAATTCCACTCCACCCGATCAAAAGCCTTCTCCGCATCCATCACTACCACCACCTCCACCTCCTCTCCTCCTGAGGGCATCGTAGTAACATTTAAAAGCCTTCGAACATTGGCCTTGAGATGCCTGCCCTTTACAAATCCCGCCTAGTCTTCCCCTATCATCCCCGGGACACAGTCCTCTATCCTTGTGGCCAGTATCTTAGCCAGCAGTTTGGCGTCCACATTCAGTCGAGAAATCGGCCTGTATGACCCGCATTGCTCCGGATCCTTCTCCCGTTTCTGGATCAATGAAATCGAGGCCTGCGACATTGTTGGGGGGAGGACTCTGTGGAAGCCCGCTGTTTTCTAATACATCTAATAGGTAAAAGTGATAGTTCAAAAGATAGCTATTTAGCATTAAGCCCCTGGTCCATTGAATACCAGTTTAAAAACTCACTCATCACCTCAGGTCATTTAAAACACAGATTCAGCATTTCGGAACATAGCTCTAAACAGAAATTCCTACGCAGCTAACAAATACATTTGCAAGATAAAGTAACCCAAGGACAAGGCAAGCTCCATGGCAACAGCATGGAGCCTAAAAGGACCATTGTCCGAACAAGCAAACTACATGCGATCAGGAAGGTGAATCGCATTCCTCAGCTTATACATTTTAAGTTTATGATGCATATTAAATGACAGACAGCTAAAACATCGACTCAAACTTATGTGATGTTCACCCAAGGCAATTAGGATTACATCGGGGTATAGCTAGATGGCTAAAGTCGGATATGATTTAGTATAACCGTGCTAGATCGTACGGCCATTCTTTTTCATGAATCAATCCACACTTTGACTTAACTATTCGCTGTTTTTCTGTCTTTCATTTTTCATTTTCTGACTTTGACTTTTGAAGTTATTGCAAGCTGTTTGCCGGAAGCAAGAAAATCATTTCTGTGTTATTTGAAAGTTGAATTGTCGACAAGATTGCCTCTCTGTGAGTCCTTTGCTAGGACTTATTCGAGAATAAGGCTTTAAATGATTCTCAATTGTAATCAATAGAGATAAAATAAAACAGATTCTTATATTTGCACCTGAGAAGTTTTAACTCAAATTTCCACTGAGTTTTAGTGTTCGCAAAGTGCCGCTGAATCCGCATGGTAGAAATCTCAACTGGCGCCGTATCGGCAAAAGGGGAGGAGCTCTGGGCCGAGATCGGACCAGGCTGGACGAAATCGGAGAGGTTCGGAAACCTTCGGGGAGAGTCGGCGGAAGCCCATGAGGACAGAAGACCCAAGGAAAGCAGCTGGACTGGGGGAAGAAACATCTTTTTCGCACATTCAAAGTCTTAAAGCCGCATCAAGCAGTGTTTCGACCCCTGGAAAGGACCTTTTTATAGACTGTGTTAATTCAATCAGGTGCAGGTCATTGAAACTAAAATAAATCGGGGCTGAAAAAATAGTCACGGTGGTGTACACAGATTACACACGGTTGGCGACCAAAAAATTAGGTGTAAAGTTGAATTTATGGCTGAAACAAATCCTCAGATAGATTCAGAACCCTTAACCGGCAGAGAACTACTCCCCACAACGTCCAAGGGAGGTAGCGCGTATCGGATTTCTCTACTGAAGATATGTTGGGTGATTTTGGATCTTTCATTCGTAGACAATTTGGACTCTGTGAAATCTCAAGAAAACCTGGATCGATATATGATATCCCCAGAGGACAGTGGTCCCTCGATAATATCAAGAGGGCATGGGGAAAATACACACGTTTGCACAGTGAAGAATGTGCAAAATGGTCCCTTGCAATAATGGGACAGCTGCGCAGACAGCAAAAAAATAACTATTAAAAATAAAAGTGATCATGAGCTTAAGTCCACTAAAGATCAACTAACTGCAGTTGTTGGGGAATTACGAGATGCAAAATCCAAACGTGAGCGTTATGATGAAATTAGAACAGAATTGGAAAACAAACCCTTTAAAGTCCAGCAGAGGCTTTTCAAATTGGGGAATTGCAACGTAAAGTTCTTGAAATGGAGTCAAAATACCAACAGTTGCAAACAAAAAGCTGAGCGAGTCGAAATTGAGAATTGCAAGTTAATCAAAGAAAGATGTGTTTTAGAAAGAGAAATGAACAATTTTAAAGGACACTGCAAAATCCTGACAGTCTTGCAGCTCATAATTTAAACCAAAGCACAAACGTGAATGGCAGTTCTGATGCTGGAGTAAGTACTCTGAGCAACACAGTTCAAACAGTTTTACCTCCAAATTCAGTTTCACAAACAATTCTTGTACCCCAAACAGCTGAGATTCAACAAGCAGCTCCAGTTGAACAAACAGCTTGTGGTAGTCTGTGTTAGAAGGATTACGGCACCTTCATAACTATAACTTCTACCACTTTACCACGTTGTAATACGAAGCCACTACCCCGCTGGACTCTTTTTTAACAGGGGGTGAATGTGGTAGTCTGTGTTAGAAGGATTACGGTACCTGGTAATGCCGGAATACCATTGGTGGAGAAGGTACTTGTTCCCATTGGTTAAGCTTGTATGTTAGCTCCGCCCTGCAAGGCGGGGTATAAGAGCCCGTGCCTCCCCAGCAGCTTTCTTCTGTACCTGCGCTGCTGGGGGAAACATCTAGCTTATTAAAGCCGTCAATTGTCTCCAAGCGCTTCTGGAGTTATTGATCGTGCATCGCAGCTCAAACTCAGCATGCAGCCCCAGTGGCACAATCAGCAATTGCACAGCCGAGATCGAGTGTCAGGACTACATTAAAATCCAAAGTTCATTTGCCAGTTGAATCGGATGAAGATAGTGATGCAGCAAGTTTTCCTACAATGCAAAATACTAAATTAATTCGACCAGCCCCTTTAAAACGCAAACGGGTTCGAGTTGGAAGCCAAAAAATAGAGGAGGGAGGTGACACTGTCGCTAAAAACATATTTGATCAGCAATGGATTCATGAACCAACAGATCCTGCAAAAATTGACGAATGGTCCAAAGATCTTCCACACCCTAAAAAGGGTGGTGTGACCACATGGGATGGAATTCACAGATTACAATCCATTTACAGTCTCCACCCATTTGATGGAGTACAAATTCTGACTGTTGTGGTAGGCACTCGTGTCATTTCCACTCTTGGAGCAGAGGTAGAAGTTGCCCTTGGGGACGATTTGCAAAATTTAGAAGCTGGTTGGCTCGCAGTCAAGAATTGGCTATTAAAATTTCGCCCCCCCCCCCGCCGAGGACCAATTGGTCTAAGATCACATCTTGCATTCAAAAATATACTGAAGATATTCCGGATTTCGAGGAAAGATTTTTACATCCTTGGATGGATTACTCAGGAATGACACTCGCCCAGGAAACTGACACGTGGGACACAAGCACTTTAGGTCCAATTAAAACGGCTTTTATAGCCGGTGCTAAACCCAAAGTTTCTGCTGCCTTGAATTTGGTTTTACCAGCTTGGGCCACAGCTGGCATGTACCGAGACATAGTTGACCGATGTATTCAGATGGATCGTGGTCTGCACAATCAGGCAATCTTTAACACTGCAGCTGCTCAAATTCAGCCCATGGTACCTGCTCAAATCCAGCCCCTGTTACCTGCTGCCTCAGCAACAGCTGTTGCTCTACCTGCTGCTCCAGCTGTTGCAGCGCCTGCAGTAATATCAGCAGTAACTACAATTTCACCACAAGCATCAGGGCAAACATGTCCCCTTGCTCCATTAAAATCGATGTCTTTTCTGTGGTAGAGTAGGACACTGGATGGCAACATGCTGTCATAAACAACGGATGGATTCGAGAGATGACACTGAAGTAGACAATGTTCACTGCAATACGTTCCCACCTTGTGGTCAACCATGTAACACGCACAAACAAGACGCACCTAGGGTTACGTTCCAACAAGACACACCCAGACTTACGTACAGGGGATTCTAGACCTTCCCAGCCGTTTCCACGTAGGGAGGAACCTTACTCACGTAGGGACGAGCCGTACCCACGTAGGGACGTACACGATGACGACAATGCTATGAACGAAATGTTAAACAGCTGTCCTCCAGCTCAAAGACGTTCTCTGTGTGACAATTCAAAAAACTACCAGACCCCACTCTTGATGATTCTCGCAAGCACTCGTGGAACCGAAAAATGATGGACTATATATCTCGCTGAGAATTTCTATCTGACACTGGAGCTGACGTTACTGTGTTACCGAACAGGATGCTGCTCTCGTTCCCCTAGCGACAGGGAAAATTAAAGCCCTTGCCGCAGGAGGAGATTCTATTACTCTTCGGGACGAAGTAACCACTGCTTTTAGAATTTGGACCACATCAACTGATGTCATCACTGTGGGCAGGTCCGGTGACACAAGCACTACTCGGTATGGGCACAACTCAATTCTTCACTCAGTTTCGATAATGGAAAAATCACCTGGACCATGCGACACGTCAAAAAAGATGAAATTCAAACTCATCCAATTTGGCCAAAAGACAAAAATGTCCTTTTAAAAATGTCACTGTCGCGGGATATCCGCTCCACCTTGTACCAAACAATACCCGGTTAATAAAACTTCAATTCAAGGCATTCTACCTATAATAAAACAACTTGAAGAGAGGGGAATTTTAGTGCGCGTTTACAGTTCATCAAACAGCCCTGTGTGGGCTGTCAAAAAGGCTAATGGCACATGGTGCCTTACGATTGACTACAGAAGGGCAAATCAATTCATTGTCAGAAAAGCTCCTTTAGTGACAGATCCATCTACAATCTTTAACTCTTTAACTCCTGACCTTCAATGGTTTTCAGTCATTGACATGGCAAATGGCTCCTGGTCAGCACCACTGGCTAAACATGTACAAGCATGGCTTGCTTTTACAGTCAATCAGCAACAGTAGACATGGACTAGACTACCGCAAGGTTCTCACAACTGTTTACCGCATGGCTCTACAGAATCATCTCAGGCAACTGCCTGATCTGCCTTCCACCATTATCCAGTGTGCAGATGACATTCTGATAGCCTCCATCAATAAAGATGATCCTAAAAAGGACTTACGGGTGGTCCTGAACCACCTCAGTGATAACGGTCACAAAGCTGGCTTTGCCAAAGCACAAATTGCCCAGGAAGAAGTTGTTTACCTGGGTCAGAAAATTTCCAAAGGCAAAAGGGAACTGACTCAGGACAGAACGGCTGCCATCAAAGCAGCTAAAGAACCCTCAACTGTTCAGGAAGCCAGATCTTTCTTGGGACTCTGTAATTTTAACAGAAATCGGATTGATTCGTGCACTCAGTTATTGCCATTAGATGATCTTTTAAAAGGAAACTGAAAATCAAGAGATCAAGTTAAACTTCTGAACTAAAACAATCATTTCTGAATTTGGGAAAGGCCCCGTGTTGAGCACCAGCCTGAGGTACTCCAAACAATGGAAAATCTTTTACCATGTTTGTTCATGAAAGAGATGGTTACATGACTGCAGTACTAGCCCAGGAACATGGTGATCTGTTAAGACCGGTTGGGTACTATTCCCTTAAACTTGACAATGTGGCCCTGGCATTTGGCAGCTGTTTACGAGCCATGGAAGCCACATGTCGAGCTGTAATGATGACATCAGGCCTTGTCCGAGACCAAATGTTGACCATTAACTGTCCACTGTGGTGTTGGGTGTTCCGCTATACAGACGAACCAACACGGTTGCAGATGGTACAACTCTGTTTTATTACTCTTGATAACAACATCTGTAAACCTATGACTGTGGTTCGTACTTTTCCAGTTAACCTGTGGACCCAGCCCTAACACTATCTTAGAGAGGCACTCAGCACATGGTCTATGTCTGAGTGGCACACTGTGAGCTCTGTGCTCTGAGCTATCTCCTGGTGGAATGGGCTGGAACTGTGGTGTTCCCCGTTTTATAGCGCGTGTGCTCTCACTGCTGATTGGCTGTGACGTTGCGTGTGTGTTGATTGGTCTGTTGATCTGTCCATCAGTGCGTGTGTGTTTGCACCATGATATGTTTATCTGAATGTCATGACATCCACATTCAGTCCGTTCTCTCCTGTCCATGAGCAGAGTGTCACAAGTTACATCAGCTGGGTGGACAGCAGTTTTGGAAGCTCCCAACCTATATTTTCACAGAGCCAGACCTGTAAACCCATCATCTTTGCTCCCGTTTCCCGAGGAGCAAAAGGGAGGAGAGGGAGAAGAGCATGACACTGTGAAAATAATCGAGGAAATGGAAGAAGTACACTGAGTAGAAGAAGAGCCACTGCAGAACCCAGATTTAATCCCATTCACTGACGGCTCCTCTTTTATTGACAAGGGTATCAGAAAAGCTGGGTGGGCAGCCACAAGCCCATACGAAGTGTTGGCTGAAGGAAGTTTGCCCCCAGGTACATCAGCTCAAGGCCGAATTAAAGGCACTAAGAGAAGCATGTCATGTGGCAAGAGATAAAACTGCTAACATCTACACCGACTCCAGGTATGGTTTTGGGGTAGCACATGATTTTGGCCACCTGTGGAGAAAAAGCGGATGTCTCACAACGGCAGGTACACCTATCCGAAATGGACAGGAAGTGCGAGACCTTCTGGAAGCTATGGCCTTGCCAAAAGAAGTTTCAGTTCTAAAATGTAAAGCCCATACTCATGGGGACACGATGGAAGCAAGAGGAAATGTTCCTGCGGACCAAGCAGCAAGGGAAGCTGCCTCCCTTTGTGCCTCCCAATGGCATCAGGAATCCAGTCACATTTACAGATTGGGAGTAACCACATGATTCAGGTGAAATGCAGGATGTTTGCACAAGGGAAGAAAAATGGACACGGTTAGTCAGGTGTCCAACCGCCTGATGATGACATTTGGAGAGAAGTTCCAACTTGTAAACCAGTCGCACCTCAATCACTAATTCCCTTTTTAGCTCAACAAATTCATTCATGGGGACACATATCACCTCAACAAATGATGGATTGATTCCATAGAAGTTGGTGTGGTAAAGGATTAAAAAAACATGCACAATTGGTAGCAAACCGCTGTGTAACCTGTCTGTGGTAGTCACCACTGATTGTACAATAAGTTGTAATGATGATTACTAGAGGTGACACAGGTAAGGCTCCTGTACTACAGGTACCGGGGTAAATCCCTGCCTGCTGGCTCCTCCCACTAGGCGGAGTATAAATGTGTGTGCACACCGAGCTGCCCCCATTCTGGTAGCAGCTGCAGGAGGCCACGCGTCTCTGCTTAATAAAGCCTCGATTATTCTCCACTCTCGTCTCGTAGTAATTGATGGTGCATCACTTTCAAAAGAATAACTTGGGTCCTGTGACATCAATGCCTCAATGAAGAGCTCCTGCTCCCGCAGGCCCATTCCAGGATACACAGGTAGGTGACATCACTCCTCCTAAATGTCAACAGTACAATGACGTCCTTGTAATAGTGGATAAATTCTCCAGATGGGGAGGACGAGCTAGCATTGACTCCGACAATGGATCCCACTTCACAGGTGCTGTTTGTAAGGAAGTCTGTAGACTGATAAACATTAACTGGAATTTACACTGTCCTTATCATCCACAATCCATCAGGACAAGTGGAACGTGTGAATCGAACTTTGAAAGAAAGACTGTCTAAATACAGCCAGGAAGGCATGAATTGGGTCCAAGCTTTGTCAATGGTATTATGCAGTATTAGAACATAGAACATAGAAAATACAGCACAGAACAGGCCCTTCGGCCCACGATGTTGTGCCGAACCTTTGTCCTGGATTAATCATAGCTTATCATTGAATTTACAGTGCAGAAGGAGGCCATTCGGCCCCCTGAGTCTGCACCGGCTCTTGGAAAGAGCATCCTACCCAAACGCAACACCTCCACCCAACACCAAGGGCAATTTTGGACACTAAGGGCAATTTATCATGGCCAATCCACCTACCCTGCACATCTTTGGACTGTGGGAGGAAACCGGAGCACCCGGAGGAAACCCATGGAGACACGGGGAGGACGTGTAGACTCCGCACAGACAGTGACCCAAGCCGGAATCGAACCTGGGACCCTGGAGCTGTGAAGCAATTGTGCTATCCACAATGCTACCGTGCTGCCCTTAAGAACAAATAAATCTACACTATATCATTTTACCGTAATCCATGTACCTATCCAATAGCTGCTTGAAGGTCCCTAATGTTTCCGACTCAACTACTTCCACAGGCAGTGCATTCCATGCCCCCACTACTCTCTGGGTAAAGAACCTACCTCTGACATCCCCCCTATATCTTCCACCTTTCACCTTAAATTTATGTCCCCTTGTAATGGTTTGTTCCACCCGGGGAAAAAGTCTCTGACTGTCTACTCTATCTATTCCCCTGATCATCTTATAAACCTCTATCAAGTCGCCCCTCATCCTTCTCCGTTCTAATGAGAAAAGGCCTAGCACCCTCAATCTTTCCTCGTAAGACCTACTCTCCATTCCAGGTAACATCCTGGTAAATCTTCTTTGCACCTTTTCCAAAGCTTCCACATCCTTCCTAAAATGAGGTGACCAGAAATGTACACAGTACTCCAAATGTGGCCTTATCAAGGTTTTGTACAGCTGCATCATCACCTCACGGCTCTTAAATTCAATCCCTCTGTTAATGAACGTGAGCACACCATAGGCCTTCTTCACAGCTCTATCCACTTGAGTGGCAACTTTCAAAGATGTACGAACATAGACCCCAAGATCTCTCTGCTCCTCCACATTGCCAAGAACTCTACCGTTAACCCTGTATTCTGCATTCATATTTGTCCTTCCAAAATGGACAACCTCACACTTTTCAGGGTTAAACTCCATCTGCCACTTCTCAGCCCAGCTCTGCATCCTATCTATGTCTCTTTGCAGCCGACAACAGCCCTCCTTACTATCCACAACTCCACCAATCTTCGTATCGTCTGCAAATTTACTGACCCACCCTTCAACTCCCTCATCCAAGTCATTAATGAAAATCACAAACAGCAGAGGACCCAGAACTAATCCCTGCGGTACGCCACTGGTAACTGGGATCCAGGCTGAATATTTGCCAACCACCACCACTCTCTGACTTCTATCGGTTAGCCAGTTCGTTATCCAACTGGCCAAATTTCTCACTATCCCATGCCTCCTTACTTTCTGCAGAAGCCTACCATGGGGAACCTTATCAAATGCCTTACTAAAATCCATGTACACTACATCTACCGCTTTACCTTCATCCACATGCTTGGTCACCTCCTCAAAGAATTCAATAAGACTTGTAAGGCAAGACCTACCCCTCACATATCCGTGCTGACTATCCCTAATCAAGCAGTGTCTTTCCAGATGCTCCGAAATCCTATCCCTCAGAACCCTTTCCATTACTTTGCCTACCACCGAAGTAAGACTAACTGGCCTGTAATTCCCAGGGTTATCCCTAGTCCCTTTTTCGAACAGGGGCACGACATTCGCCACTCTCCAATCCCCTGGTACCACCCCTGTTGACAGTGAGGACGAAAAGATCATTGCAGCATTGGAGCAACACCAAACAGAACAACAGGCCGAAGTCCATTTGAAATCTTCACAAGCAGACCAATGTCTCTGCCAGGAACTATTGACTTGGGAAAGCAGACTGTCATTTAATGAGTGATGCTTTGCTGTCTTACTGTCAAGATCTAACAAATGCTGTCAGTTCTGCCTCTCAACATGGTATTCGAGGCAAGGTACTAACATGGATTGACGATTGGCTGTCAGGCAGAAGGCAGAGAGTTGGGATAAAAGGTTCTTTTTCGGAATGGCAACCGGTGACGAGTGGTGTCCCGCAGGGTTCAGTGTTGGGGCCACAGCTGTTCTCTTTATATATTAACGATCTAGATAACGGGACTGAGGGCATTCTGGCTAAGTTTGCCGATGATACGAAGATAGGTGGAGGGGCAGGTAGTATGGAGGAGGTGGGGAGGCTGCAGAAAGATTTAGACAGTTTAGGAGAGTGGTCCAAGAAATGGCTGATGAAATTCAACGTGGGCAAGTGCGAGGTCTTGCACTTTGGAAAAAAGAATAGAGGCGTGGACTATTTTCTAAACGGTGACAAAATTCATAATGCTGAAGTGCAAAGGGACTTGGGAGTCCTAGTCCAGGATTCTCTAAAGGTAAACTTGCAGGTTGAGTCCGTAATTAAGAAAGCAAATGCAATGTTGTCATTCATCTCAAGAGGCTTGGAATATAAAAGCAGGGATGTACTTCTGAAGCTTTATAAAGCATTAGTTAGGCCCCATTTAGAATACTGTGAGCAATTTTGGGCCCCACACCTCAGGAAGGACATACTGGCACTGGAGCGGGTCCAGCGGAGATTCACACGGATGATCCCAGGAATGGTAGGCCTAACATACGATGAACGTCTGAGGATCCTGGGATTATATTCATTGGAGTTTAGGAGGTTGAGGGGAGATCTAATAGAAACTTACAAGATAATGAATGGCTTAGATAGGGTGGACGTAGGGAAGTTGTTTCCATTAACAGGGGAGACTAGGGCCCGGGGGCACAGCCTTAGAATAAAAGGGAGTCACTTTAGAACAGAGATGAGGAGAAATTTCTTCAGCCAGAGAGTGGTGGGTCTGTGGAATTCATTGCCACAGAGGGCGGTGGAGGCCGGGACGTTGAGTGTCTTTAAGACAGAAGTTGATCAATTCTTGATTTCTCGAGGAATTAAGGGCTATGGAGAGCACGGGTAAATGGAGTTGAAATCAGCCATGATTGAATGGTGGAGTGGACTCGATGGGCCGAATGGCCTTACTTCCACTCCTATGTCTTATGGTCTTATGGTCAACAGGTGTTAGCCGCGTGGGGGGATCCTTGTGGGGTGCCCGGTGAAGAAGTGTACGTCAAAAAGCTGCAGAAAAGGGGCAGCACAGTGGCGCAGTGGGTTAGCCCTGCTGCCTCACGGCGCCGAGGTCCCAGGTTCGATCCCGGCTCTGGGTCACTGTCCATGTGGGGTTTGCACATTCTCTCCGTGTCTGCGTGGGTTTCGCCCCCTCACTCCAAAAATGTGCAGGGTAGGTGGGTTGGCCTTGCTAAATTGCCCCTTAATTGGAAAAAATGAATTGGTGTCATGTGAGGGAACCTTTAAGAAATGGATGTTTAAGCAATGTACCTTTAAGAAATGCAGTGATGTCAGAGTGTGGGTGGAGATTGGCTTTAGATCAGCTATTTTGCAGTTTAGTTTGTGTTTGGAAAGAGCTTGTGTGTGTCTGTGTTTGTAGTGAGCTGGATCTGCTGTGATCTCTGCCATGAAAGATTATCTTTGGATCATTTGGGTGACTTAAACTCATAAAAGTAAAGCCTTTAACCTGATGTGTTTCTGTTTAAAGGTGTTAAGTCTCAATGGATGTTGAAAGGAATAACTGAAAGATTATTTAGTGTTGTAATATTTTCGGGGTTATCTTTGAAGTAAGGGGTGTTAAGAGATCCAATGTTTATTTAAGAGGTTAAGTTGAGTTCATGGAATAAACATTGTTTTGTGTTTAAAAACCCACGTGTCCATAATTGTAATCCCACTCCTGGAGAACAAGCCGTGTGCTCGGAAAAGCAACAATAGCATTAAAGGGGAAGGTTAGTTGAACTCCATGATGCATTTTGCGGTTCTGAAAACGCATCTACCATAACAATTGGGGACTCGGGGGGGATAAAAGTCTATCTATTGGATTGGCTTTTGTGAACTTAAAGACAGTGAAGGATTGTTGCTTTTCCGGTGTGGTATTTTAGTTTAAGTGGGGAGAGTGTTGTAAACAATGGCTCTTTCAGAGGCTCAGAAGTTTTTGGGTGTGGACACGATAACACGTGATACCTTACTTTCAGAGAGTAAAAGCAGATTGTTAGATTTGGCAAGAACATTGCAGTTAACATTCCCTGACAAAATGCGAAAAGGTAATTACGGCGGTGTAATTTAAAGCATTTAAAGTTGCCTGAGATAGAGTTTGACTCATTGGAAATGGCAAAAATTCAGTTGCAAACTAAACAAATGGAACATGAGAAAGAATTAAAGCGGCTGGAATACGAGAGTTAGAGAGAGGAAAAAGAGAGAGAAAGAAAGAGAGAGGAAAAAGAAGAGAGAGAAGAAAGGAGAAAAGAAAGAATAGCCCGAACAGGGAAATAGGACAAAAAGAAAAAGAAAGAATCATAGAATTAATAGAATTTACAGTGCAGAAGGAGGCCATTCGGCCCATCGAGTCTGCACCGGATCTTGGAAAGAGCACCCCACCCAAGGTCAACACCTCCACCCTATCCCCATAACCCAGTAACCCCACTCAACACCAAGGGCAATTTTGGACACTAAGGGCAATTTATCATGGCCAATCCGCCTAACCTGCACATCTTTGGACTGTGGGAGGAAACCGGAGCACCCGGAGGAAACCCACGCACACACGGGGAGGATGTGCAGACTCCGCACAGACAGTGACCCAACGGGGAATCGAACCTGGGACCCTGGCGCTGTGAAGCAATTGTGCTATCCACAATGCTACCGTGCTGCCCCTCTCACCCTGAATTCCACATATTACCACCTTTTCTGGCAACATTCTTCCCAAACTACATAATTCCTCATCCCTTACCATTAAAGATTGACTAGCCCCTGTATCTCTTAAAATTGTGACTTCTTTACCTGCTCCTCCTGATACAATGAGTAAACTTTACCCACACAAGTAAATTCTTTAAAGACATCTGCCTTCTTAACAATTATTCCTTAAACAGGCCAAAGGGAGTAAAGGGAGACGTGGGTTTTTAAACACAAACAGTAAAGGGAGATACAGATCAGGGAAAAAGATAAAGAGAGGGAGTTTGAACTTCAGAAAATGGCCATGAAACATGACAATCAGTTAAAATTGGCAGACATAAAGGGAAACATACAGTTGGATGATAGTGATGAGGATAGTGAGAAAGAGCATCATAGTCAAAGGCTAGGTGGGAATCTATTTAAATATGTCCAAGCATTGCCAAGGTTTGACGAAAAGGAAGTGGAAGCCTTTTTCATTTCATTTGAGTAGGTAGCTAAACAAATGAAATGGCCACAGGACATGTGGGTGTTACTGATTCAAACAAAGCTGGTAGGTAGAGCTAGTGAAGTGTTTGCATCACTACCGGAGGAGGTATCTGGAATGTATGAGGAGGTGAAGAAATCCATCTTAAGTGCATATGAGCTAGTGCCTGAAGCTTACAGACAAAGGTTTAGAAATTTATGGAAAGAATTTGGTCAAACATACATGGAGTTTGAAAGGCTGAAACAGAGTAATTTCGATAGGTGGATAAGGGCTTTGAAATTAGACCAAACGTATGAAGCTCTCAGAGAAATAACACTTTTGGAGGAGTTTAAAAATTCAATTCCTGAAGTAGTGAGAACTCATGTGGAAGAACAGAGGGTTAAAACTGCAAAATTAGCAGCAGAAATGGCAGATGATTATGAATTAGTTCATAAATCAAAGATTGGTTTCCAACATCAGTTTCAGCCGGTTAGGGATAGAAACTGGGGACATGAGAAATACTCAAGTGGTAAAGGTAAAGGTGATCTGATGGGAGACAATAAAGAGAGTGTACCTCAGATTAAAAAAGAAATCCAGGAGGGTGGAAAAGAGACGAAAAGTTTCAGATGTTTTCACTGTAATAAACTAGGCCATGTCAAGTCACAGTGTTGGTGGTTGAAGAAAAGCACTGGGAAGGCTGATGTGGTAAAACAGGATAAGACAGTGGGGTTTGTTAGAGAGGTAAAGGAAAACCCAAGGGAAGCGAAGGAGGTGCAGACGATTGTACAACCTGTTCAAGAAGTAATTGTTAAGAAGGTGGCAGATGTCTTTAAAGAATTTACTTGTGTGGGTAAAGTTCACTCATGTGTATCAGGAAGAGCAGGTAAAGAAGTCACAATTTTAAGAGATACAGGGGCTAGTCAATCTTTAATGGTAAGGGATGAGGAATTATGTAGTTTGGGAAGAATGTTGCCAGAAAAGGTGGTAATATGTGGAATTCAGGGTGAGAGGAGTAGCATTCCATTATATAAGGTAAGGTTGGAAAGTCCAGTGAAGAGTGGTGAAGTGGTAGTAGGAGTAATAGATAAACTATCTTGTCCAGGAATACAGTTTACCTTGGGTAATGATATAGCTGGATCGCAGGTGGGAGTGATGCCTACTGTGGTTGATAAGCCAGTGGAAAATCAGTCAACTGAAGGGTTGAAGGACGAATATCCTGGGATTTTTCCGGATTGTGTAGTAACAAGGTCGCAATGTCACAGGTTAAGACAAGAGGAGAAATCAAAGAGTGAAGATGAAGTTGAAGTGCAATTATCAGAAACGATTTTTGATCAGATGGTTGAAAAAGAACAAGAACAGGTGGAGGATGAGGTGGATACTTTTAGTTCAGGAAAATTGGCGTAGTTACAACAGAAAGATGTAGAAATAAAACAGATATATCAGAAAGCATATACGGAAGAGGAATCTGAGAGTATACCAGAGTGTTATTACCGTAAAAATGATGTCTTGATGAGAAAATGGAGACCTGTACATATGCAGGCGGATGAAAAGTAGGCAGACGTTCATCAAGTAGTATTGCCGGTAGGGTATAGAAAGGAGGTGTAGCGAGTTGCACATGGGATACCAGTGGGAGGTCATTTGGGAATAAGGAAAACTCAAGCTAAAATCCAGAAACATTTTTATTGGCCTGGACTACATAGAGATGTAGTTAAATTTTGTCAATCATGTCACACATATCAAGTGATAGGGAAACCTCGAGCAGTGATAAAACCAGCGCCCTTAATATCCATTCCAGCATTTGAGGAACCTTTTACAAGGGTCCTAATCGATTGTGTAGGACCGCTTCCTAAAACAAAAAAGCGGGAATCAATATCTTTTGACTATAATGGATGTGTCTACTAGGTTTCCAGAGGCCATTCCAGTATGTAATATTACAGCTAAAAGGATTGTGGAGGAGTTACTTAAATTCTTTACTAGATATGGACTACCCACAGAAATTCAATCGGATCGAGGATCGAATTTTACTTCAAAGTTATTCAAAGAAGTTATGGATAGTTTAGGAATAAAACAATTTAAATCAACTGCGTACCATTCAGAATCGCAGGGAGCGTTAGAAAGGTGGTATCAGACATTAAAGACAATGTTGAGGGCTTATTGTCAAGATTATCCAGAGGATTGGGATAAAGGAATTCCATTCGTATTGTTTGCAATTAGGGATGCACCTAATGAGTCCACCAAATCCAGTCCTTTTGAACTAATTTTTGGTCATGAGGTAAGGGGACCACTTAAATTGATTAAGGAAAAATTGGTGGGTGAGAAATCGGAAATTACACTGTTTGATTACGTGTCAAATTTTAGGGAACGATTAAATAGGGCAGGTGAATTGGCTAGACAACATTTGAAAGTTGCACAAAATGTGATGAAACGGGTAGCGGACAAGAAATCCAAAGTTCGTAGTTTTGCCAGTGGAGATAAAGTTTTAGTGTTGTTACCAGTGGTAGGTGAACCTTTAAAAGCAAGATTTTGTGGACCGTATCAGATTAAAAGGAAATTAAATGAGGTGAATTATGTGGTAAAAACACCATATAGAAGGAAGACTCACTGAGTGTGTCATGTGAATATGCTTAAAAGGTACTTTGAAAGGGAAGGAGAGAAAAAGGAGGTTTTAATGATTCTAACTCAAAGTGACGAACCAAATCCAGATGACTGTGAATTTGACATACCTCAACTTAAATTGGAAAATGAGGATATTCTTAAAAATTGGGATGAATTGTTAAGTTACCTTCCAGAGGAAAAACAAACTGACCTGAAAGAGTTATTGATATCACATGAGCAAGTTTGTAGAGATACATTGGGAAGTACTAAAATGGCTATACATGATGTAGATGTGGGAAATGCTGTTCCGATCAAACCTTTTAAAATTGGCACAGGTTAACAAATAGATTGAGAGTATGCTTAAAAATGGCATAATTGAAGTGGGTTGCAGCCAATGGAGCTCACCCATAGTGATGGTATCTAAACCAGACGGGACCCAACGGTTGTGTGTGGACTATCGAAAGGTGAATGCAGTTACAAGAATGGACTCTTCTCCTATCCCACGTTTGGAGGATTGCATTGAGAAAGTGGGACAATCCGCTTTTATTTCCAAATTGGATTTACTGAAAGGTTACTGGCAAGTACCTTTATCTGAAAGGGCGATGGAGATTTCAGCTTTTGTGACTCCAGATGGTATATACCAATCAAAGTTATGCCATTTGGCAAGAAAAACGCCCCAGCAACATTTCAACGGTTAACTAACAAAGTCATTTCAGGATTACCCAATTGTGTGGTATACATCGCCGATCTGGTAATTTGCAGCCAGACATGGAAAGAACATTTAAAACATCTGATGGAGTTATTCGATCGACTTCAGGAGGCGGGTTTGGTGATAAACCTAGCCAAAAGTGAATTTGGAAAAGCCCGAGTCACTTTCCTTGGCCATACAATCGGACACGGTCGACTGGTCCCACAGGATGTGAAAACGAAAGTTATTGAGGAGTTTCCGATACCCTCGACACGACGGGAAATAATGCGATTTCTTGGGATGAGTGGATTTTACCGGAAATTTGGACCAAATTGTAGCAGCGTGGTCGCTCCACTGACGGACTTGCTCAAGAAGCGTAACAAATTCCAGTGGACAGCGGAGTGTCAACAGGCATTTGACGGCCTGGAGGCTGTGTTAACCACTGCTCCTGTGTTAGACATCCCAAATTATACCAAACCATTCAAAGTGGCTGTTGATGCGAGTGATGTGGGTGTAGGTGCGGTGCTTCTACAAGACGATGACGAAGGGCGAGAGCGGCCTGTTGGTTATTTTTCAAAGAAATTGAATTCTCACCAGAAAAGGTATTCGATGATTGAGAAGGAAACTTTGAGTTTGGTGCTGGCTTTGCAACATTTTTACATTTATGTGACCAGCAATCCGTCTGACACCATTATATATACGGATCATAATCCTTTGATGTTTTTGGAGCGATTCCGGAATAACAATGCAAGGCTATTTCGCTGGAGTTTATTGTTACAGCCATTTCATTTAAAAATAGTACGTGTGGCAGGATGGGAAAATGTGATAGCCGATGCTTTGTCACGAATGTGATCAATCGAGAAGGATTTCGGTTGGAGGAAGAAGAATGAAGAAAAATGGACTATATTATTAGGCCTGTTTGAGTGTTGTTTTCTTTAAATGAAAATCTATATTTACTTGTGCATTTCTTAATGGATGGTGCAAAAGTGAAAAATGAAACCATCTTGAAGTTTTTTTGTTTTTAAGAAATATTTTTATTCACATTTTCAACAATAAACAACAGTCAGCAAGATATGTCAATTCCCATAATAACAACAATCCCATCCGCCCACCAACCCCCAAACCTCAGCCCACATGTTTACATAAACAAATGTTTAAGTAATGTACCTTTAAGAAATGCAGTGATGTCAGAGTGTGGGTGGAGCTTGGCTTTAGATCAGCTATTTTGCAGTTTAGTTTGAGTTTGGAAAGAGCTTGGGTGTGTGTCTGTGTTTGCAGTGAGCTGGATCTGCTGTGATCTCTGCCATGAAAGACCTGATGTGTTTCTGTTAAAAGGTGTTAAGTCTCATGCATGTTGAAAGGAATGACTGAAGGATTATTTAGTGTTGTAATATTTTCGGGGTTATCTTTGAAATAAGGGGTATTAAGAAATCCAATGTTTATTTAAGAGGTTAAGTTGAGTTCATGGAATAAACATTGTTTTGTGTTTAAAAATCCACGTGTCCATAATTGTAATCCCACACCTGGGGAACAAGCCGTGTGCTCGGAAAAGCAACAAATACATTAAACTCCATGATGCATTTTGGGGTTCTGAAAACGCCTCGCCCATAACATTGGGTACTCTAAATTTTTTTTTTAAAAGCTGCAGAAAGAACCCTTAGGATCAAAGTGGGAAGGATCATTCGTGATCCTTCTCACCACCCAATCTGCTGTTAAGTTAAAAGAAAAGAAAAGTTGAATTTGCGCAGCGCACGTGGAGTGTGCATACAAATATTAAGACCTGTAAAATGTTTATCGCAATTTTAATTTTCAGTTATATGATTGGCCTTGTAGATGTTGTACCAGAACTGAATAAGAACACATTTCTTTACACATCTAAGATCTCTGCTAAAAATTTAAACATTTCTAATTGTTGGACTCAGCTCCATTTTCCGGCCTGAACACCATAACCCTTAATCCCTTTATTCTTCAAAAACTATCTATCTTTATCTTAAAAATATTCAATGAAGGAGCCTCAACTGCTTCACTGGGCAAGGAATTCCATAGATTCACAACTCTTTGGGTGAAGAAGTTCCTCCTAAGCTCAGTCCTAAATCTACTTCCCCTTATTTTCAGGGTATGCCCCTTAGTTCTGCTTTCACCCGCCAGTGGAAACAACCTGCCCGCATCTATCCTTCATAATTTTATATGTTTCTATAAGATCCCCCCTCATCCTTCTAAACTCCAATGAGTACAGTCCCAGTCTACTCAACCTCTCCTCGTAATCCAACCCCTTCAGCTCTGGGATTAACCTCGTGAATCTCCTCTGCACACCCTCCAGTGCCACGTTTTGACAAAATCGAATGGCACTTGACTATGTGCGAGCCAAAAAAGGTGGCACCTTCGCCCTGATTGGTGCGGAGTGTTGCATTTTCATTCCAGATAACTCAAAGGAAGTTGAAGACATGGCATCACACACCCCAAAAGAAATCAAGAAACTTGATCCAGCCCAAGTTACCCCCCTCTGGGATAAACTTTGTGGGTGGTTGGGACACACTGGAATATCCACAATAAGAATAATCCTATTCTCCTGCGTAGCTGGATTCAGCATTTACACAACAGACTAATGTGCTAAGTGATCAAAGAACTATTCGCTAAACGCAGGGGACCAACTATCAGAATGCTTCAAACTAATCCAACTGCATCACCATTGGATGAAGTTGAAATTAGATATTATTGTTAAAATGTTACTGATCAATCAATTATTTGACTGCATCATTAACTTATTGTATCATTTATTAATATTGAATCAGTAGTATCATATTAATTTATTAATTGTTAATTTATAATAATGATTTTAGTTTAGTCGGGCAGTATGGTCGGCACGGGCTTGGAGGGCCGAAGGGCCTGTTCCTGTGCTGTACTTTTCTTTGTTTTTTGTTAATAATGGTTCTTTAAGAAATAGAATGATTATTGCTAAAATCCTCGAATGCAATGCTTAAAACTGCACTGACAATATGGATGAGTTATTCTTTGCGCTTTTACCTAGCCTATCGCATTAATAATGTATTTTATCTTATTGTGATAATATCTCACTTATCCTTTCGATCTATCAAAAGTGCCGACTGTGGAAGCCCGCTGTTTTCTAATACATCTAACAGGTAAAAGTGATAGTTTAAAAGATAGGCCATTGAATACCAGTTTAAAAACTCACTCATCACCTCAGGTCATTTAAAACACTTCAGCATTTCGGAACATAGCTCTAAACAGAAATTCCTACGCAGCTAACAAATACATTTGCAAGATAAAGTAACCCAAGGACAAGGCAAGCTCCATGGCAACAGCATGGCGCCTAAAAGGACCATTGTCCGAACAAGCAAACTACATGCGATCAGGAAGGTGAATCGCATTCCTCAGCTTATACATTTTAAGTTTATGATGCATATTAAATGACAGACAGCTAAAACATCGACTCAAACTTATGTGATGTTAACCCAAGTCAATCAGGATTACATCGGGGTATAGCTAGATGGCTAAAGTCGGATATGATTTAGTATAACCGTGCTGGATCGTACGGCCATTCTTTTTTCATGAATCAATCCACACTTTGACTTAACTATTCGCTGTTTTTCTGCCTTTCATTTTTCATTTTCTGACTTTGACTTTTGAAGTTATTGCAAGCTGTTTGCCGGAAGCAAGAAAATCATTTCTGTGTTATTTGAAAGTTGAATTGTCGACAAGATTGCCTCTCTGTGAGTCCTTTGCTAGGACTTATTCGAGAATAAAACTTTAAATGATTCTCAATTGTAATCAATAGAGATAAAATAGGACTTCCGGTTGCGGCGATGACCAGCTAAGCCGCACGTTTCGGCGGCTCCATCTCGAACGGACCTTCGGGCTCTTTTAAGAGCCCCAACGCGGAATTTTTTCGGGACAAAACCCGGTGTGGGGTGAGGCAACAGGGAGTCCCCCCCCCCCCAACGAAAAAGAAAAATATCGGCGGCGGCAGCCTGATCGCGAAGAATCCTCGAGGACAGGGGCAGAAGGAAAAAGGAGCAAGATGGCGGCGGAGGGAGCCCAGGCGACATGGGGGCCAGACCAAGGCGAATTTTTGAGACGGTGTGTGGAGCTGCTTAAGAAGGAGGTGCTGGCCCTGATGCTACAAGCAATTGAGGGGCTTAAGGAGACACAAAAGACCCAGGAGTTGGAGCTCCGCGTGGTGGAGCAGAAGGTGACGGACAACGAAGACGAGATCCTGGGCCTGGCGGTCAAAACGCAGACGCACGAGGCGCTCCACAAAAAGTGCATTGAAAGGATTGAAGTCCTAGAAAACAGATCACGGAGAAAGAACCTTCGGATCCTGGGTCTCCCCGAGGGAGTGGAAGGAGCGGACGGCGGGGCTTACGTGAGCACGATGCTACGCTCGCTAATGGGAGCTGAGGCCCCCTCGGGCCCCTTGGAAGTGGAAGGGGCTCATCGGGTCCCTGCGAGGAGACCAAAGGCGGAAGAACCACCTAGGGCGATGATCGTGCGATTTCACCGCTTCAGTGACAGAGAGGTGGTTCTGAGATGGGCCAAAAAGGTACGGAGTAGTAGATGGGAGAATGCGGTGGTACGGGTGTACCAGGATTGGAGTGCGAAGGAGGGCGAGTTTCAATCGAGCCAAGGAGGTGCTACACAAGAAGAAGGTGAAGTTCGGGATGTTGCAGCCGGCGCGACTGTGGGTCACGCACCAGGATAGACATTACTATTTCGAAACGGCGGAAGCAGCATGGACCTTCATTAAAAACGAGAAACTGGATCAGAACTGAGGGACTGATGTTGGAGGGGAAACGACAATGCTGATGTATATAGAGGTGTAAATTGGGGAGGGGGGGGACATTGAGAAATGTGGGCGCCGGTGGGGGGGGGGGAAGAAGAGACACAGGTGGGGGATGGGGAATGGGAGTGGGGCGGCAGAGGGAGCTGCGCCACGAGGGGCGGGACGGCTCTAGAGAACACGGGGCTTACTGTTCTTGTTCCCGCGCCAGAAAGATGATGGCGGGAAGATAGGCGCAAGGTAGATGGGAGTTCCCCACACGGGGGGGGGGGTCAAGGAGAGAGCGGGAGAAGCCGGGGTCAGTTGAAGTCAGCTGACTTTCGGAAGCAATATGGGGGGAGTAATCATGCTAGATGGGGATCTAGCGGGGGAGGGGGGGGGGGAAAGGGAGGGGGGGGGGTATAACTGGGTCGCTGCTGCAGAGATCGAAGAGGAACTGGTAAAAGAAAAGGTGGTCGGGGTGGGAATGCGCCGCCTGGGGAACGGGTGGGTGCGCGGAACCGGGACGTGGGACTGGCCTAGAGAGGGTGATGGCTAGTCGACAGAGGAGGGGGGCAGGCAGCCCCCCCAGTCCGGCTGACCACGTGGAACGTGAGAGGCCTAAATGGGCCGATTAAAAGGGCCCGAGTGTTCGCGCACTTGAAAGGACTGAGGGAAGACGTGGCCATGCTTCAGGAGACGCACCTGAAGGTGGCGGACCAAGTTAGGTTAAGGAAAGGATGGGTGGGACAGGTGTTCCACTCAGGGCTGGATGCAAAGAACAGAGGGGTGGCCATACTGGTGGGGAAACGGGTGTCATTCGAAGCTAGGAACATTGTAGCAGACAGCGGAGGCAGATATGTGATGGTGAGTGGCAGGCTGCAGGGAACGGAGGTCGTGTTGGTTAACGTATATGCCCCGAACTGGGATGATGCGGGATTTATGAAGCGGATGCTGGGACGTATCCCGGACCTGGAGATAGGAAACCTGATAATGGGGGGGGACTTCAACACCGTGTTGGACCCAGGGTTAGATAGATCTAGATCTAGGACCAGAAGAAGGCCGGCAGCGGCCAAGGTGCTTGGGGGGTTTATGGACCAAATGGGGGGAGTGGATCCGTAGGCGATTTGTTAGTCCGATGGCCAAAGAGTTCTCCTTCTACTCCCATGTTCACAAGGTGTATTCCCGGATAGATTTCTTTGTTTTGGGAAGGGCACTGATCTCGAGGGTGGAAGGAACTGAGTACTCAGCCATAGCTGTTTCAGATCATGCCCCACTGGGTGGACCTGGAACTAGGAGAGGAGAGGGAGCAGCGCCCACTCTGGCGACTGGATGTGGGATTACTGGCGGATGAGGGGGTATGCGGAAGGGTGCGGGGATGTATCGTAAGGTACCTGGAGGCCAATGACGACGGGGAGGTCCGAGTGGGAGTAGTATGGGAAGTACTAAAGGCGGTGGTCAGAGGAGAGCTGATCTCCATCAGGGCCCACAAGGGGAAAATAGAGGCCAAGGAAAGGGAAAGACTACTGGGGGAGATTTTGAGGGTAGATAAAGAATACGTGGAGGCCCTGGAGGAAGGACTATACAGGGGGAGAGGAACACCGAGTGTCACTCTACGTGGATGACCTACTGCTGTATGTGGCGGATCCAGTGGGGGGGATGACAGAGGTCATGCAGATATTGAGGGAGTTTGGAGATTTCTCGAGATATAGGCTTAACATGGGAAAGAGTGAGCTTTTTGTGATACACCCTGGGGACCAGAGTAGAGGGATAGATGGCCTGCCGCTAAGGAGAGTGGAAAGAAACTTCCGATCCCTGGGGATTCAGATAGCCAGGAGCTGGGGAACCTTGCACAGACTCAATCTGACTCGGCTGGTGGAACAAATGGAAGAGGATTTCAAAAGGTGGGACATGCAGCCTCTGTCGCTGGCGGGCAGAGTGCAGGCGATTAAGATGATGGTCCTCCCGAGGTTCCTATTTGTGTTCCAATGTCTCCCTTTACTGATCACTAAGGCCTTCTTTAAAAATATAGACAGGAGCATCACGAGCTTCGTGTGGGCAGGGAAGGCCCCGAGGGTAAGGAGGGGGTTCCTACAACGTAGCAGAGACAGAGGAGGACTGGCATTGCCTAATTTGGGCGACTACTACTGGGCCGCCAACGTGGCGATGATTCGTAAATGGATGATAGAGGGAGAGGGAGCGGCGTGGAAAAGGTTGGAGATGAAGTCCTGTAAAGGGACGAGCTTAAAAGCGCTGGTGACGGCGCCACTACCGCTCTCACCTAAAGGATTTACCACGAACCCAGTGGTGGCGGCAACATTAAGTATCTGGGGGCAATGGAGGCGACAGAGGGGTGTGCTGGGAGCCTCGGTGTGGTCCCCGATCAGGAACAACCATAGGTTTGCCCCAGGGAGGCTGGGCGGAGGATTCCAGAGCTGGCACCGGGCAGGAATCAGGAGAGTGGGAGATTTATTTATAGACGGGACGTTTACGAGCTTGGGAGCGCTTGAGGAAAAGTATGAGCTGCCCCGGGGAAATTTCTTTCGATATATGCAGGTGAGAGCGTTCACGAAACAACTGGTGAGGGAATTTCCGCTGCTCCCGACACAAGGGATCCAGGACAGGGTGCTTTCAGGGGTGTGGGTCGGAGAGGGCAAGGTGTCAGAGATATACCGAGAGATGAGGGAAGAGGGGGAGGAGTTGGTGGACGAACTGAAGGGAAAATGGGAAGAAGCGCTCGGGGAGGAGATTGAGGAGGGTATGTGGGCTGATGCCCTAAGCAGGGTAAATTCCTCTTCCTCATGTGCCAGGCTTAGCCTGATCCAATTTAAGGTGCTACATAGAGCACACATAACGGGAGCGAGGTTGAGCAGGTTCTTCGGAGTGGAGGACAAGTGTGGGAGGTGCGGCGGGAGCCCGGCAAACCATGCACATATGTTTTGGGCGTGCCCGGCACTGGAAGGGTATTGGAAGGGAGTGACGGGAGTGATTTCGCGGGTGGTGAAGGCCCGGGTCAAACCAGGCTGGGGGTTAGCTCTATTTGGAGTTGCGGAAGAGCCGGGAGTGCAGGAGGCGAAAGAGGCCGACGTTGTGGCCTTTGCGTCCCTAGTAGCCCGGCGCAGGATCCTACTCATGTGGAAGGAGGCGAAATCCCCCGGACTGGAGGCCTGGGTAAACGATATGGCGGGGTTCATTGAACTGGAGCAGATAAAGTTTGCCCTGAGAGGGTCGGCTCAAGGGTTCACCAGGCGGTGGCAGCCATTTCTCGACTACCTAGGGGAACGTTAGAGGGAAGATAGATGACCAGCAGCAGCAACCCAGGGGGAAGGGGGGGGGGGAGGGGGGGGAGGGAGGGTAAATTGAATTTATGCTGAATTAAAGTATATAATTTCAAAAACTTATGATTCGGAGGAAATCTTTACTCGTGCCCTCTTTACCATCAACTGTTTGCTTCGATGACTTTAAGAATAGATTGCGTCCTCAACGCCATTCTGAAAAGAATCATAAGCTCCCCATTTTTCTTATATATATATCCAGATGTGACCATTCCAACCAGACAGCTGTCGGAATCGAAAAGCGGGGAACCAGATGAACCCCGTCCTAACAATGTCGAATAAGTGATTATTTCTTCGGAATAAGATATTTCGAAACTTTTGTCTGTGAAACGGTGAATACAGGTTAATTCATTCTCGGCCCCTCTCTCTCTACACATCATGTGATCACAGTCCGGGTTATTGAGGGCATAATTTAAAATTTCATCAGAATGGGCTTTACGCCGTTCGAATGGGATTATTTTACATGCATCAGAGCTTTTATCTTTCGTGCCTGGGTATCCTATGATGTACACAGTCCCACCATTGGGTGGGCTGCGATCTGATCTTAATAAACCCCTCAGCAACTGAATCGGGTCACAATCTATCTTAAAAAAAATGTAATCATATTTCTTCGGGAAATGGTCTTTTTTCTTGACTCTGAAACTGTTTTGCTGTGAGACTGGACTATCAAAACTAACCCGTAGACTCCCAGAGAGGCAATTTTCCATAGCATGGTAACAGCTGATTAGATATCTGTCATTAAATACAAAACAGGTAGCATGGGGAATAATGTGACGATTTTGCAAATAGAAGATTAAACCCACAGCTTCATTAGTGGGTACGAATGAATCACTAGACATTTTAACTAATTCTGGAGGTGCAATATTTTCTTCGGACGATGGGACATTGTTAAAATTATAATTTGGAATTTGACAAATTCTATTTTTTTCAGATGATGGGATATTGTTAATATCTAAATTAGCAGTTTGATGAATTCTATTTTCAACAGATGACGGGATATTGTTAATTCCACACTTTGGAGTTTCACCAAACGATGGTGTGTTGCTAAGGTTAGAACTTCGAATTTGATGGACGATCTCCGAAACTTTGCTGAAAAGAAGGTTAACATCCTGTTCGAGGTCCAATTTGATAAATTAAACCTGTAAAGAGCGAGTACAGCTTTGTTTAAAATAAGCTTCAACATTCAAATCGCCAACTTTACTCTACACCATTAACCTCCACCATTCGCCTTCGAATCGAAGATTCACTGATTCATACGGAGCAGGGGAGGATGTTCAGTCCATCGACCCTGTGGTAGCTCATTGAAGCAACAATCTGCTTGATGCCTTCACCCTTCTCGCCCCATTCCTGCCTTTCCCTGTCCCTCCAGTACTGACCCAATTCTCAATTCTGAGCACTCCTCTTCAATTTGCTTCCTTGGAGGACACAACCTCTAGTAATTGATCCTCAACACAAACACTGTCACACAAATGTAATCATTCAAGCACACACACACTGAGATACAGACTCAGACACACACACACTGAGATACAGACTCATACACACACACACTGAGATACAGACTCAGACACACACACACACTGAGATACAGACTCATACACACACACACTGAGATACAGACTCAGACACAGACACACACACACACTGAGATACAGTCTCAGACACACACACACTGAGATACAGACTCAGACACACACACACACTGAGATACAGACTCATACACACACACACTGAGATACAGACTCATACACACACACACTGAGATACAGTCTCAGACACACACACACACTGAGATACAGACTCAGACACACACACACACTGAGATACAGACTCAGACACACACACACTGAGATACAGACTCATACACACACACACTGAGATACAGTCTCAGACACACACACACTGAGATACAGACTCAGACACACACACACTGAGCTATAGACTCAGACACACACACACACTGAGATACAGACTCAGACACACACACACACTGAGATACAGACTCAGACACACACACACACTGAGATACAGACTCATACACACACACACTGAGATACAGTCTCAGACACACACACACTGAGATACAGACTCAGACACACACACACTGAGCTATAGACTCAGACACACACACACACTGAGATACAGACTCAGACACACACACACACTGAGATACAGACTCATACACACACACACTGAGATACAGACTCAGACACAGACACACACACACTGAGATACAGTCTCAGACACACACACACTGAGATACAGACTCAGACACACACACACTGATATACAGACTCAGACACACACTGATATACAGGCTCAGACGCACTTACACACATACTGAGGTGCAGACTCAGACACACTCACACACACACACTGAGATACAGACTCAGACAGACTCACACACACACACTGAGGTACAGGCTCAGACACACTCACACACTGAGATACAGACTCAGGCACACACACACACACACTGAGATACAGTCTCAGACACACCCTCACACGCACACTGAGATACAGACTCAGACACACCCTCACACACACACTGAGATACAGTCTCAGACACACCCTCACACACACACACTGAGATACAGACTCAGACACACTCACACACACACTGAGATACAGACTCAGACACACACACTCACACTGAGATACAGACTCAGACACACTCACACACACTGAGATACAGACTCAGACACACACACACTGAGATACAGACTCACACACACTTACACACGCACACTGAGATACAGACTCAGACACACTCACACACACTGAGATACAGACTCAGACACACTGACACAGACTGAGATACAGACTCAGACACACACACACTGAGATACAGACTCAGACACACTCACACGCACACTGAGATACAGACTCAGACACACTCACACACACACTGAGATACAGACTCAGACACAGACACACACACACACTGAGATACAGACTCAGACACACTCACACGCACACTGAGATACAGACTCAGACACACTCACACACACTGAGATACAGACTCAGACACACTCACACACACACTGAGATACAGACTCAGACACAGACACACACACACACTGAGATACAGACTCAGACACACTCACACTCACACTGAGATACAGACTCAGAAACACTCACACACACACTGAGATACAGACTCAGACACACTCACACACACACTCAAACTCAGACAGATACTGACACACCGAGATACAGACTCAGGCACACTCACACACACACTGAGATACAGACTCAGACACAGACACACACTCACACTGAGATACAGACTCAGGCGCACTCACACACACTGAGATACAGACTCAGGCGCACTCACACACACTGAGATACAGACTCACACACCCTCACAGACACACACTGAGATACAGACTCAGACACACTCACACTGAGATACAGACTCACACACACTCACAGACACACACTGAGATACAGACTCAGACACACACACTGAGATTCAGTCTCAGACACACTCACACACTGAGATTCAGACTCAGACGCACTCACACACACACTGAGATACAGACTCAAACAGACTCACAGACACACACTGAGATACAGTCTCAGACTCACTCACACACTGAGATACAGTCTCAGACACACACACACTGAGATACAGACTCAGACACACACACACTGAGATACAGACTCAGACACACTCACACACTGAGATACAGTCTCAGACACAGTTACACACTGAGATACGGACTCAGACACACACACACTGAGATACAGTCTCAGACACACTCTCACACGCACACTGAGATACAGACTCAGACACACCCTCACACACACACTGAGATACAGTCTCAGACACACCCTCACACACACACACTGAGATACAGACTCAGACACACTCACACACACACACTGAGATACAGACTCAGACACACACACTCACACTGAGATACAGACTCAGACACACTCACACACACTGAGATACAGACTCAGACACACACACACTGAGATACAGACTCACACACACTTACACACGCACACTGAGATACAGACTCAGACACACTCACACACACTGAGATACAGACTCAGACACACTGACACAGACTGAGATACAGACTCAGACACACACACACTGAGATACAGACTCAGACACACTCACACGCACACTGAGATACAGACTCAGACACACTCACACACACACTGAGATACAGACTCAGACACAGACACACACACACACTGAGATACAGACTCAGACACACTCACACGCACACTGAGATACAGACTCAGACACACTCACGCACACTGAGATACAGACTCAGACACACTCACACACACACTGAGATACAGACTCAGACACAGACACACACACACACTGAGATACAGACTCAGACACACTCACACTCACACTGAGATACAGACTCAGAAACACTCACACACACACTGAGATACAGACTCAGACACACTCACACACACACTCAAACTCAGACAGATACTGACACACCGAGATACAGACTCAGGCACACTCACACACACACTGAGATACAGACTCAGACACAGACACACACTCACACTGAGATACAGACTCAGGCGCACTCACACACACTGAGATACAGACTCAGGCGCACTCACACACACTGAGATACAGACTCACACACCCTCACAGACACACACTGAGATACAGACTCAGACACACTCACACTGAGATACAGACTCACACACACTCACAGACACACACTGAGATACAGACTCAGACACACACACTGAGATTCAGTCTCAGACACACTCACACACTGAGATTCAGACTCAGACGCACTCACACACACACTGAGATACAGACTCAAACAGACTCACAGACACACACTGAGATACAGTCTCAGACTCACTCACACACTGAGATACAGTCTCAGACACACACACACTGAGATACAGACTCAGACACACACACACTGAGATACAGACTCAGACACACTCACACACTGAGGTACAGTCTCAGACACAGTTACACACTGAGATACGGACTCAGACACACACACACTGAGATACAGTCTCAGACACACTCACACACTGAGATACAGACTCAGGCACACACACACACTGAGATACAGACTCAGACACACACACACAATGAGATACAGACTCAGATACACTCACTCACACACTGAGATACAGACTCAGGCACACACACACACTGAGATACAGACTAAGACACACTCACACACACACTGAGATATAGACTCAGACACACACACACTGAGATACAGTCTCAGACACACTCACACACTGAGATACATACTCAGGCACACACACACTGAGATACAGACTCAGGCACACACACACACTGAGATACGGACTCAGACACACACACACTGAGATACAGTCTCAGACACACACACACACTGAGATACGGACTCGGACACACACACACACTGAGATACAGTCTCAGACACACTCACACACTGAGATACAGACTCAGGCACACACACACACTGAGATACAGACTCAGGCACACAGACACACTGAGATACAGACTCAGACACACTCATACACGCACACTGAAATACAGACTCAGACACACTCACACACACACTGAGATACAGACTCAGACACACACACACTGAGATACAGACTCAGTCACACACACTGAGATACAGACTCAGACACACTTACACACACACTGAGATACAGACTCAGACACACACACACTGAGATACAGACGCACTCACACACACACTGAGATACAGACTCAGACACACTCACACACACACTGAGATACAAACTCAGACACACACACACTGAAATACAGACTCAGACACACACACACTGAGATACAGACTCAGACACACACACACTGAGATACAGACTCAGACACACTCACACACACACTGAGATACAGACTCAGACACACACACACTGAAATACAGACTCAGACACACACACACACACACTGAGATACAGACTCAGATACACTCACACGCACACTGAAATACAGACTCAGACACACTCACACTGAGTTATAGACTCAGATACACTCACACACACTGAGATCCAGACTCAGATACACTCACACACACTGAGATACAGACTCAGACACACACACACACTGAGATACAGACACAGACACACTCACACACACTGAGATACAGACTCTGATCCACACACACACACACTGAGATACAGTCGCAGACACATTCACACACACACTGAGATACAGTCTCAGACACACTCACACACACACTGAGATACAGACTGACACACACTCACACACACACTGAGAACCAGACTCAGACACACTCACACACACACTGAGATACAGACACTGACATACTCACACACACTGAGATACAGACTCAGATCCACACACACACACACTGAGATACAGTCTCAGACACACTCACACACACACTGAGATACAGTCTCAGACTCACTCACACACTGAGATACAGTCTCAGACACACACACACTGAGATACAGACTCAGACACACACAAACTGAGATACAGACTCAGACACACTCACACACTGAGATACAGTCTCAGACACACTTACACACTGAGATACGGACTCAGACACACACACACTGAGATACAGTCTCAGACACACTCACACACTGAGATACAGACTCAGGCACACACACACACTGAGATACAGACTCAGACACACACACACAATGAGATACAGACTCAGATACACTCACTCACACACTGAGATACAGACTCAGGCACACACACACACTGAGATACAGACTAAGACACACTCACACACACACTGAGATATAGACTCAGACACACACACACTGAGATACAGTCTCAGACACACTCACACACTGAGATACGGACTCAGACACACACACACTGAGATACAGTCTCAGACACACACACACACTGAGATACGGACTCGGACACACACACACACTGAGATACAGTTCCAGACACACTCACACACTGAGATACAGACTCAGGCACACACACACACTGAGATACAGACTCAGGCACACAGACACACTGAGATACAGACTCAGACACACTCATACACGCACACTGAAATACAGACTCAGACACACTCACACACACACTGAGATACAGACTCAGACACACACACACTGAGATACAGACTCAGTCACACACACTGAGATACAGACTCAGGCACACTCACACACACACTGAGATACAGACTCAGACACACACACACTGAGATACAGACTCAGACACACTCACACACACACTGAGATACAAACTCAGACACACACACACTGAAATACAGACTCAGACAAACACACACTGAGATACAGACTCAGACACACACACACTGAGATACAGACTCAGACACACTCACACACACACTGAGATACAGACTCAGACACACACACACTGAAATACAGACTCAGACACACACACACACACACTGAGATACAGACTCAGATACACTCACACGCACACTGAAATACAGACTCAGACACACTCACACTGAGTTATAGACTCAGATACACTCACACACACTGAGATCCAGACTCAGACACACTCACACACACTGAGATACAGACTCAGACACACACACACACTGAGATACAGACACAGACACACTCACACACACTGAGATACAGACTCAGATCCACACACACACACACTGAGATACAGTCGCAGACACATTCACACACACACTGAGATACAGTCTCAGACACACTCACACACACACTGAGATACAGACTGACACACACTCACACACACACTGAGAACCAGACTCAGACACACTCACACACACACTGAGATACAGACACTGACATACTCACACACACTGAGATACAGACTCAGATCCACACACACACACACTGAGATACAGTCTCAGACACACTCACACACACACTGAGATACAGTCTCAGACACACTCACACACACACTGAGATACAGACTGACACACACTCACACACACACTGAGAACCAGACTCAGGCACACTCACACACAGACACTGAGATACAGACGCACACACACTCACACACACACTCAACCTCAGACAGACACTGACACACTGAGATACAGACACAGGCGCACTCACACACACACTGAGGTACAGACTCAGATACACTGACACACACACACACTGAGATACAGTCTCAGAAACACCCTAACACACACTGAGCTACAGATTCAGGCACACTCACACACACACTGAGTAACTGACGCAGACACACTCACACACACACTGAGATTCAGACTCTCACACACTGAGATACAGACTGACACACACTCACACACACACTCAACCTCAGACAGACACTGACACACTGAGATACAGACTCAGACACACTCACACACACACTGAGATACAGACTCAGATACACTGACACACACTGAGATACAGTCTCAGAAACACCCTCACACACACTGAGCTACAGATTCAGGCACATCACACACGCACTGAGTAACAGACGCAGACACACTCACACACACACTTAGATACAGACTCTCACACACTCACACACACACTCAACCTCAGACAGACACTGACACACTGAGATACAGACTCAGGCGCACTCACACGCACACTGAGATACAGACTCAGACACACACACACTTAGATACAGTCTCAGACAGACTCACACACTGAGATACAGTCTCAGACACACTCACACACACTGAGCTATAGACTCAGACACACTCACCCTCACACACTGAGACACAGACTCAGACACACACACACACACTGAGATACAGACTCAGACACACACACACACTGAGATACAGACTCAGACACACACTGAGATACAGACTCAGACACACACACTGAGATTCAGTCTCAGACACACCGACACACTGAGATACAGACTCAGGCACACACACACACTGAGATACAGACTCAGACACACTCACACCTACACTGAGATACAGACTCACACACACTCAACCTCAGACAGATACTGACACACTGAGATACAGACTCAGACGCACTCACACGCACACTGAGATACAGACTCAGACACACACACACACACTGAGATACAGTCTCAGAAACACCCTCACACACACTGAGATACAGACTCAGGCGCACTCACACGCACACTGAGATACAGACTCAGACACACTCACACACACACTGAGATACAGACTCAGACACACACACACACACACTGAGATACAGTCTCAGAAACACCCTCACACACACTGAGATACAGACTCAGACACACTCACTCACACACTGAGATACAGACTCAGACACACTCACACACACACTGAGATACAGACGCACACACACTCGCACACACACTCAACCTCAGACAGATACTGACACACTGAGATACAGACTCAGACGCACTCACACACTTAGATACAGACTCAGACGCACTCACACACACACTGAGATACAGACTCAGACACACTTACACACACACTGTGATACAGACTCAGACACACACACACTGAGATACAGACTCAGACACACTCACACACACACTGAGATACAGACTCAGGTACACTTACGCACACACACACTGAGATACAGTCTCAGACACACCCTCACACACACACTGAGATACAGACTAGGATACACTTACGCACACACACACTGAGATACAGTCTCAGACACACCCTCACACACACACTGAGATACAGACTCAGACACACACACACACTGAGATACAGACTCAGACACACTCACACACACACTGAGATACAGACTCAGACACACACACACTGAGATACAGACTCAGTCACACACACTGAGATACAGACTCAGACACACTCACACACACACTGAGATACAGACTCAGACACACACACACTGAGATACAGACTCACTCACACACACACTGAGATACAGACTCAGACACACTCACACACACACTGAGATACAAACTCAGAAAAACACACACTGAAATACAGACTCAGACACACACACACTGAGATACAGACTCAGACACACACACACTGAGATACAGACTCAGACACACTCACACACACACTGAGATACAGACTCAGACACACACACACTGAAATACAGACTCAGACACACACACACACACTGAGATACAGACTCAGATACACTCACACGCACACTGAAATACAGACTCAGACACACTCACACTGAGTTATAGACTCAGATACACTCACACACACTGAGATCCAGACTCAGATACACTCACACACACTGAGATACAGACTCAGACACACACACACACTGAGATACAGACACAGACACACTCACACACACTGAGATACAGACTCTGATCCACACACACACACACTGAGATACAGTCGCAGACACATTCACACACACACTGAGATACAGTCTCAGACACACTCACACACACACTGAGATACAGACTGACACACACTCACACACACACTGAGAACCAGACTCAGACACACTCACACACACACTGAGATACAGACACTGACATACTCACACAAACTGAGATACAGACTCAGATCCACACACACACACACTGAGATACAGTCTCAGACACACTCACACACACACTGAGATACAGTCTCAGACTCACTCACACACTGAGATACAGTCTCAGACACACACACACTGAGATACAGACTCAGACACACACAAACTGAGATACAGACTCAGACACACTCACACACTGAGATACAGTCTCAGACACACTTACACACTGAGATACGGACTCAGACACACACACACTGAGATACAGTCTCAGACACACTCACACACTGAGATACAGACTCAGGCACACACACACACTGAGATACAGACTCAGACACACACACTCAATGAGATACAGACTCAGATACACTCACTCACACACTGAGATACAGACTCAGGCACACACACACACTGAGATACAGACTAAGACACACTCACACACACACTGAGATATAGACTCAGACACACACACACTGAGATACAGTCTCAGACACACTCACACACTGAGATACGGACTCAGACACACACACACTGAGATACAGTCTCAGACACACACACACACTGAGATACGGACTCGGACACACACACACACTGAGATACAGTTCCAGACACACTCACACACTGAGATACAGACTCAGGCACACACACACACTGAGATACAGACTCAGGCACACAGACACACTGAGATACAGACTCAGACACACTCATACACGCACACTGAAATACAGACTCAGACACACTCACACACACACTGAGATACAGACTCAGACACACACACACTGAGATACAGACTCAGTCACACACACTGAGATACAGACTCAGACACACTCACACACACACTGAGATACAGACTCAGACACACACACACTGAGATACAGACTCAGACACACTCACACACACACTGAGATACAAACTCAGACACACACACACTGAAATACAGACTCAGACAAACACACACTGAGATACAGACTCAGACACACACACACTGAGATACAGACTCAGACACACTCACACACACACTGAGATACAGACTCAGACACACACACACTGAAATACAGACTCAGACACACACACACACACACTGAGATACAGACTCAGATACACTCACACGCACACTGAAATACAGACTCAGACACACTCACACTGAGTTATAGACTCAGATACACTCACACACACTGAGATCCAGACTCAGACACACTCACACACACTGAGATACAGACTCAGACACACACACACACTGAGATACAGACACAGACACACTCACACACACTGAGATACAGACTCAGATCCACACACACACACACTGAGATACAGTCGCAGACACATTCACCCACACACTGAGATACAGTCTCAGACACACTCACACACACACTGAGATACAGACTGACACACACTCACACACACACTGAGAACCAGACTCAGACACACTCACACACACACTGAGATACAGACACTGACATACTCACACACACTGAGATACAGACTCAGATCCACACACACACACACTGAGATACAGTCTCAGACACACTCACACACACACTGAGATACAGTCTCAGACACACTCACACCCACACTGAGATACAGACTGACACACACTCACACACACACTGAGAACCAGACTCAGGCACACTCACACACACACACTGAGATACAGACGCACACACACTCACACACACACTCAACCTCAGACAGACACTGACACACTGAGATACAGACTCAGGCGCACTCACACACACACTGAGATACAGACTCAGATACACTGACACACACACACACTGAGATACAGTCTCAGAAACACCCTCACACACACTGAGCTACAGATTCAGGCACACTCACACACACACTGAGTAACTGACGCAGACACACTCACACACACACTGAGATTCAGACTCTCACACACTGAGATACAGACTGACACACACTCACACACACACTCAACCTCAGACAGACACTGACACACTGAGATACAGACTCAGACACACTCACACACACACTGAGATACAGACTCAGATACACTGACACACACTGAGATACAGTCTCAGAAACACCCTCACACACACTGAGCTACAGATTCAGGCACATCACACACGCACTGAGTAACAGACGCAGACACACTCACACACACACTTAGATACAGACTCTCACACACTCACACACACACTCAACCTCAGACAGACACTGACACACTGAGATACAGACTCAGGCGCACTCACACGCACACTGAGATACAGACTCAGACACACACACACTTAGATACAGTCTCAGACAGACTCACACACTGAGATACAGTCTCAGACACACTCACACACACTGAGCTATAGACTCAGACACACTCACCCTCACACACTGAGACACAGACTCAGACACACACACACACACTGAGATACAGACTCAGACACACACACACACTGAGATACAGACTCAGACACACACTGAGATACAGACTCAGACACACACACTGAGATTCAGTCTCAGACACACCGACACACTGAGATACAGACTCAGGCACACACACACACTGAGATACAGACTCAGACACACTCACACCTACACTGAGATACAGACTCACACACACTCAACCTCAGACAGATACTGACACACTGAGATACAGACTCAGACGCACTCACACGCACACTGAGATACAGACTCAGACACACACACACACACTGAGATACAGTCTCAGAAACACCCTCACACACACTGAGATACAGACTCAGGCGCACTCACACGCACACTGAGATACAGACTCAGACACACTCACACACACACTGAGATACAGACTCAGACACACACACACACACACTGAGATACAGTCTCAGAAACACCCTCACACACACTGAGATACAGACTCAGACACACTCACTCACACACTGAGATACAGACTCAGACACACTCACACACACACTGAGATACAGACGCACACACACTCGCACACACACTCAACCTCAGACAGATACTGACACACTGAGATACAGACTCAGACGCACTCACACACTTAGATACAGACTCAGACGCACTCACACACACACTGAGATACAGACTCAGACACACTTACACACACACTGTGATACAGACTCAGACACACACACACTGAGATACAGACTCAGACACACTCACACACACACTGAGATACAGACTCAGGTACACTTACGCACACACACACTGAGATACAGTCTCAGACACACCCTCACACACACACTGAGATACAGACTAGGATACACTTACGCACACACACACTGAGATACAGTCTCAGACACACCCTCACACACACACTGAGATACAGACTCAGACACACACACACACTGAGATACAGACTCAGACGCACTCACACACACTGAGATACAGACTCAGACACACACACACACACACTGAGATACAGACTCAGATACACTTACGCACACACACACTGAGATACAGTCTCAGATACACTCACACGCACACTGAAATACAGACTCAGACACACACACACACTGAGATACAGACTCAGACACACTCACACACACACTGAGATACAGACTCAGACACACTCACACACACACTGAGATACAGACTCAGGCACACACACACTGAGATAAAGACTCAGTCACACACACTGAGATACAGACTCAGACACACTCACACACACACTGAGATACAGACTCAGACACACACACACTGAGATACAGACTCACTCACACACACACTGAGATACAGACTCAGACAGACTCACACACACACTGAGATACAAACTCAGACACACACACACTGAAATACAGACTCAGACACACACACACTGAAATACAGACTCAGACACACACACACTGAGATACAGACTCAGACACACTCACACACACACTGAGATACAGACTCAGACACACACACACTGAAATACAGACTCAGACACACACACACACACACTGAGATACAGACTCAGATACACTCACACGCACAGTGAAATACAGACTCAGACACACTCACACTGAGTTATAGACTCAGATACACTCACACACACACTGAGATCCAGACTCAGACACACTCACACACACTGAGATAAAGACTCAGACACACACACACACTGAGATACAGACACAGACACACTCACACACACTAAGATACAGACTCAGATCCACACACACACACACTGAGATACAGTCTCAGACACACTCACACACACACTGAGATACAGTCTCAGACACACTCACACACACACTGAGATACAGACTGACACACACTCACACACACACTGAGAACCAGACTCAGACACACTCACACACACACTGAGATACAGACACTGACACACTCACACACACTGAGATACAGACTCAGATACACTTACGCACACGCACACTGAGATACAGTCTCAGACACACCCTCACACACACTGAGCTACAGATTCAGGCACACTCACACACACACACTGAGATACAGACGCACACACACTCACACACACACTCAACCTCAGACAGACACTGACACACTGAGATACAGACTCAGGCGCACTCACACACACACTGAGATACAGACTCAGATACACTGACACACACACACACTGAGATACAGTCTCAGAAACACCCTCACACATACTGAGCTACAGATTCAGGCACACTCACACACACACTGAGTAACTGACGCAGACACACTCACACACACACTGAGATACAGACTCTCACACACTGAGATACAGACTCACACATACTCACACACACACTCAACCTCAGACAGACACAGACACACTGAGATACAGACTCAGACACACTCACACACACACTGAGATACAGACTCAGGCACACTCACACACACACTGAGTAACAGACGCAGACACACTCACACACACACTGAGATACAGACTCTCACACACTCACACACACACTCAACCTCAGACAGACACTGACACACTGAGATACAGACTCAGGCGCACTCACACTCACACACTGAGACACAGACTCAGACACACACACACACTGAGTTACAGACTCAGACACACACACACACTGAGACACAGACTCAGACACACACACTGAGATACAGTCTCAGACACACTCACACACTGAGATACAGACTCAAGCACACACACTGAGATACAGACTCAGACACACATTGAGATACAGACTCAGACACACACACTGAGATTCAGTCTCAGACACACCGACACACTGAGATACAGACTCAGGCACACACACACACTGAGATACAGACTCAGACACACTCACACCTACACTGAGATACAGACTCACACACACTCAACCTCAGACAGATACTGACACACTGAGATACAGACTCAGGCGCACTCACACGCACACTGAGATACAGAGTCAGACACACACACACACACACTGAGATACAGTCTTAGAAACACCCTCACACACACTGAGATACAGACTCAGACGCACTCACACACACACTGAGATACAGACTCAGACACACACTGAGATACAGACTCAGACACACACACTGAGATTCAGTCTCAGACACACCGACACACTGAGATACAGACTCAGGCACACACACACACTGAGATACAGACTCAGACACACTCACACCTACACTGAGATACAGACTCACACACACTCAACCTCAGACAGATACTGACACACTGAGATACAGACTCAGGCGCACTCACACGCACACTGAGATACAGACTCAGACACACACACACACACACACACGGAGATACAGACTCAGAAACACCCTCACACACACTGAGATACAGACTCAGCGCACTCACACACACACTGAGATACAGACTCAGACACACACACACACACACTGAGATACAGTCTCAGAAACACCCTCACACACACTGAGATACAGACTCAGACACACTCACACACACACTGAGATACAGACTCAGACACACTCACACACACACTGAGATACAGACTCTCACACACTCACACACACACTCAACCTCAGACAGACACTGACACACTGAGATACAGACTCAGGCGCACTCACACGAACACTGAAATACAGACTCAGACACACACACACACGTAGATACAGTCTCAGACACACTCACTCACACTGAGCTATAGACTCAGACACACTCACATTCACACACTGAGACACAGACTCAGACACACACACACTGAGATACAGTCTCAGACACACTCACACACTGAGATACAGACTCAGGAACACACACACTGAGATACAGACTCAGACACACACTGAGATAGGGACTCAGACACACACACACACTGAGATACAGACTCAGACACACACACACGGAGATACAGTCTCAGACACACTCACGCACACACTGAGATACAGACTCAGACACACACACTGAGATACAGACTCAGGCACACACACACACTGAGATACAGACTCAGACACACACACACACACTGAGATACAGACTCAGACACACACACACACTGAGATACAGACTCAGACACACACACACTGAGATACAGACTCAGACACACACACACTGAGATACAGACTCAGACACACACACACACACTGAGATACAGACTCAGGCACACACACACACTGAGATACAGACTCAGACACACACACACTGAGATACAGACTCAGACACACACACACTGAGATACAGTCTCAGACACACTTATGCACACACTGAGATACAGTCTCAGACCCACTCACACTGAGCTATAGACACAGACACACTTATACACACACACACTGAGATACAGTCTCAGAGACACACACACACTGAGACAGAGACTCAGACACACTTATGCACACACTGAGATACAGTCTCAGACCCACTCACACTGAGCTATAGACACAGACACACTTATACACACACACACTGAGATACAGTCTCAGAGACACACTCACACTGAGATACAGACTCAGACACACTCACACTGAGATACAGACTCAGGCACACTCACACTGAGATACAGGCTCACACACACTCACACATATACTCGGATACAGACTCAAACAGACTAACAGACACACACTGAGATACAGTCTCAGACACACACACACACTGAGATACCGTCTCAGAGACACACTCACACTGAGATACAGACTCAGACACACTCACACTGAGATACAGACTCACACACACTCACACACATACTCGGATACAGACTCAAACAGACTAACAGACACACACTGAGATACAGTCTCAGACACACTCACACACTGAGATACAGTCTCAGGCACACTCACACACACTGAGCTGTAGACTCAGACACACTCACACACACTGAGACACAGACTCAGACACACTCACACACTGAGATATAGACTCAGACACACACACACACACACACTGTGATACAGTCTCAGACACACTCACGCACACTGAGCTATAGACTCAGACACACTCACACACACTGAGACACAGACTCAGACACACACACACACACACACACACTGAGATATAGACTCAGACACACACACACACTGAGACACAGACTCAGACACACTCACACACACTGAGATATAGACTCAGACACACACACACTGAGATACAGACTCAGGCACACACACACACTGAGATACAGACTCTGACACACTCACACACTGAGATACAGTCTCAGACACACTCACACACTGAGATACTGACTCTGACACACACACACTGAGATATAGACTCAGACACACACACACTGAGATACAGACTCAGGCACACACACACACTGAGATTCAGTCTCAGACACACCGACACACTGAGATACAGACTCAGGCACACACACACACTGAGATACAGACTCAGACACACTCACACCTACACTGAGATACAGACTCACACACACTCAACCTCAGACAGATACTGACACACTGAGATACAGACTCAGGCGCACTCACACGCACACTGAGATACAGAGTCAGACACACACACACACACACTGAGATACAGTCTTAGAAACACCCTCACACACACTGAGATACAGACTCAGACGCACTCACACACACACTGAGATACAGACTCAGACACACACTGAGATACAGACTCAGACACACACACTGAGATTCAGTCTCAGACACACCGACACACTGAGATACAGACTCAGGCACACACACACACTGAGATACAGACTCAGACACACTCACACCTACACTGAGATACAGACTCACACACACTCAACCTCAGACAGATACTGACACACTGAGATACAGACTCAGGCGCACTCACACGCACACTGAGATACAGACTCGGACACACACACACACACACACACGGAGATACAGACTCAGAAACACCCTCACACACACTGAGATACAGACTCAGCGCACTCACACACACACTGAGATACAGACTCAGACACACACACACACACACTGAGATACAGTCTCAGAAACACCCTCACACACACTGAGATACAGACTCAGACACACTCACACACACACTGAGATACAGACTCAGACACACTCACACACACACTGAGATACAGACTCTCACACACTCACACACACACTCAACCTCAGACAGACACTGACACACTGAGATACAGACTCAGGCGCACTCACACGCACACTGAAATACAGACTCAGACACACACACACACGTAGATACAGTCTCAGACACACTCACTCACACTGAGCTATAGACTCAGACACACTCACATTCACACACTGAGACACAGACTCAGACACACACACACTGAGATACAGTCTCAGACACACTCACACACTGAGATACAGACTCAGGAACACACACACTGAGATACAGACTCAGACACACACTGAGATAGGGACTCAGACACACACACACACTGAGATACAGACTCAGACACACACACACGGAGATACAGTCTCAGACACACTCACGCACACACTGAGATACAGACTCAGGCACACACACTGAGATACAGACTCAGGCACACACACACACTGAGATACAGACTCAGACACACACACACACACTGAGATACAGACTCAGACACACACACACACTGAGATACAGACTCAGACACACACACACTGAGATACAGACTCAGACACACACACACTGAGATACAGACTCAGACACACACACACACACTGAGATACAGACTCAGGCACACACACACACTGAGATACAGACTCAGACACACACACACTGAGATACAGACTCAGACACACACACACTGAGATACAGTCTCAGACACGCTTATGCACACACTGAGATACAGTCTCAGACCCACTCACACTGAGCTATAGACACAGACACACTTATACACACACACACTGAGATACAGTCTCAGAGACACACACACACTGAGACAGAGACTCAGACACACTTATGCACACACTGAGATACAGTCTCAGACCCACTCACACTGAGCTATAGACACAGACACACTTATACACACACACACTGAGATACAGTCTCAGAGACACACTCACACTGAGATACAGACTCAGACACACTCACACTGAGATACAGACTCAGGCACACTCACACTGAGATACAGACTCACACACACTCACACATATACTCGGATACAGACTCAAACAGACTAACAGACACACACTGAGATACAGTCTCAGACACACACACACACTGAGATACAGTCTCAGAGACACACTCACACTGAGATACAGACTCAGACACACTCACACTGAGATACAGACTCACACACACTCACACACATACTCGGATACAGACTCAAACAGACTAACAGACACACACTGAGATACAGTCTCAGACACACTCACACACTGAGATACAGTCTCAGGCACACTCACACACACTGAGCTGTAGACTCAGACACACTCACACACACTGAGACACAGACTCAGACACACTCACACACTGAGATATAGACTCAGACACACACACACACACACACTGTGATACAGTCTCAGACACACTCACGCACACTGAGCTATAGACTCAGACACACTCACACACACTGAGACACAGACTCAGACACACACACACACACACACACACTGAGATATAGACTCAGACACACACAAACACTGAGACACAGACTCAGACACACTCACACACACTGAGATATAGACTCAGACACACACACACTGAGATACAGACTCAGGCACACACACACACTGAGATACAGACTCTGACACACTCACACACTGAGATACAGTCTCAGACACACTCACACACTGAGATACTGACTCTGACACACACACACTGAGATATAGACTCAGACACACACACACTGAGATACAGTCTCAGACACACACACACACACTGAGATACAGACTCAGGCGCACTCACACAAACTGAGCTATAGACTCAGACACACTCACACACACTGAGACACAGACTCAGACACACACACACACTGAGATATAGACTCAGACACACACACACTGAGACACAGACTCAGACACACACACACACACTGAGACACAGACTCAGACACACTCACACACTGAGATATAGACTCAGACACACACACACTGAGATACAGTCTCAGACACACACACACACTGAGATACAGACTCAGGCACACACACACACTGAGATACCGACTCTGACACACTCACACACACACTGAGATATGTACTCAGTCACACACACACTTAGATACAGACTCAGACACACACACACTGAGATACAGTCTCAGGCACACTCGCACACTGAGATACAGACTCAGGCACACACACACACTGAGATACGGACTCAGACACACTCACACACTGAGATACAGACTCTGACTCACTCACACACACACTGAGATCCGGACTCAGTCACACACACACACTTAGATACAGACTCAGACACACACACACTGAGATACAGTCTCAGGCACACTCGCACACTGAGATACAGACTCAGGCACACACACACACTGAGATACGGACTCAGAGACACACTGAGCTACAGACACTTACACACACACACACACACACTGAGATACAGACTCAGATACACTTATGCACACACTGAGAAACAGACTCAGACACACTCACTGAGCTATAGACACAGACACACTTACACACATTGAGATACAGATTCAGGAACACACACACTGAGATACAGACTTAGACACACACTGAGATACGGACTCAGACACACACACACACTGAGATACAGACTCAGGCACACACACACACACGGAGATACAGTCTCAGACACACTCAGGCACACACTGAGATACAGACTCAGACACACACACTGAGATACAGACTCAGGCACACACACACACTGAGATACAGACTCAGACACACACACACACACTGAGATACAGACTCAGACACACACACACACTGAGATACAGACACAGACACACACACACTGAGATACAGACTCAGACACACACACACTGAGATACAGACTCAGACACACACACACACACTGAGATACAGACTCAGGCACACACACACACTGAGATACAGACTCAGACACACACACACCGAGATACAGTCTCAGACACACACACACACACTGAGATACAGACTCAGGCGCACTCACACACACTGAGCTATAGACTCAGAGACACTCACACACACTGAGACACAGACTCGGACACACACACAAACTGAGATATAGACTCAGACACACACACACTGAGACACAGACTCAGACACACACACACACTGAGACACAGACTCAGACACACTCACACACTGAGATATAGACTCAGACACACACACACTGAGATACAGTCTCAGACACACACACACACTGAGATACAGACTCAGGCACACACACACTGAGATACCGACTCTGACACACTCACACACACACTGAGATACGGACTCAGTCACACACACACACTTAGATACAGACTCAGACACACACACACTGAGATACAGTCTCAGGCACACTCGCACACTGAGATACAGACTCAGGCACACACACACACTGAGATACGGACTCAGACACACTCACACACTGAGATACAGACTCTGACACACTCACACACACACTGAGATACGGACTCAGTCACACACACACACTTAGATACAGACTCAGACACACACACACTGAGATACAGTCTCAGGCACACTCGCACACTGAGATACAGACTCAGGCACACACACACACTGAGATACGGACTCAGAGACACACTGAGCTACAGACACACACACACACACACACACACACTGAGATACAGACTCAGATACACTTATGCACACACAGAAAAACAGACTCAGACACACTCACTGAGCTATAGACACAGACACACTTACACACACTGAGATACAGACTCAGGAACACACACACTGAGATACAGACTTAGACACACACTGAGATACGGACTCAGACACACACACACACTGAGATACAGACTCAGGCACACACACACGGAGATACAGTCTCAGACACACTCACGCACACACTGAGATACAGACTCAGACACACACACTGAGATACAGACTCAGGCACACACACACACTGAGATACAGACTCAGACACACACACACACACTGAGATACAGACTCAGACACACACACACACTGAGATACAGGCACAGACACACACACACTGAGATACAGACTCAGACACACACACACTGAGATACAGACTCAGACACACACACACACACTGAGATACAGACTCAGGCACACACACACACTGAGATACAGACTCAGACACACACACACCGAGATACAGTCTCAGACACACTTATGCACACACTGAGATACAGTCTCAGACCCACTCACACTGAGCTATAGACACAGACACACTTATACACACACACACTGAGATACAGTCTCAGAGACACACTCACACTGAGATACAGACTCAGACACACTTATGCACACACTGAGATACAGTCTCAGACCCACTCACACTGAGGTATAGACACAGACACACTTATACACACACACACTGAGATACAGTCTCAGAGACACACTCACACTGAGATACAGACTCAGACACACTCACACTGAGATACAGATTCAGACACACTCATACTGAGATACAGACTCACACACACTCACACACATACTCGGATACAGACTCAAACAGACTAACAGACACACACTGAGATACAGTCTCAGACACACTCACACACTGAGATACAGTCTCAGGCACACTCACACACACTGAGCTGTAGACTCAGACACACTCACACACACTGAGACACAGACTCAGACACACTCACATACTGAGATATAGACTCAGACACACACACACACACACTGAGATACAGTCTCAGACACACTCACGCACACTGAGCTATAGACTCAGACACACTCACACACACTGAGATATAGACTCAGACACACACACACACACTGAGACACCGACTCAGACACACACACACACACTGAGATATAGACTCAGACACACACACACTGAGATACAGTCTCAGACACACACACACACTGAGATACAGACACAGACACACACACACTGAGATACAGACTCAGACACACACACACTGAGATACAGACTCAGACACACACACACACACTGAGATACAGACTCAGGCACACACACACACTGAGATACAGACTCAGACACACACACACCGAGATACAGTCTCAGACACACACACACACACTGAGATACAGACTCAGGCGCACTCACACACACTGAGCTATAGACTCAGACACACTCACACACACTGAGACACAGACTCAGACACACACACACACTGAGATATAGACTCAGACACACACACACTGAGACACAGACTCAGACACACACACACACTGAGACACAGGTTCAGACACACTCACACACTGAGATATAGACTCAGACACACACACACTGAGATACAGTCTCAGACACACACATACACTGAGATACAGACTCAGGCACACACACACACTGAGATACCGACTCTGACACACTCACACACACACTGAGATACGGACTCAGTCACACACACACACTTAGATACAGACTCAGACACACACACACTGAGATACAGTCTCAGGCACACTCGCACACTGAGATACAGACTCAGGCACACACACACACTGAGATACGGACTCAGACACACTCACACACTGAGATACAGACTCTGACACACTCACACACACACTGAGATACGGACTCAGACACACACACACTGAGATACAGTCTCAGGTACACTCGCACACTGAGATACAGACTCAGGCACACACACACACTGAGATACGGACTCAGAGACACACTGAGCTACAGACACACACACACACACACACACACACACTGAGATACAGACTCAGATACACTTATGCACACACTGAGAAACAGACTCAGACACACTCACTGAGCTATAGACACAGACACACTTACACACACTGAGATACAGACTCAGGAACACACACACTGAGATACAGACTTAGACACACACTGAGATACGGACTCAGACACACACACACACTGAGATACAGACTCAGGCACACACACACGGAGATACAGTCTCAGACACACTCACGCACACACTGAGATACAGACTCAGACACACACACTGAGATACAGACTCAGGCACACACACACACTGAGATACAGACTCAGACACACACACACACACTGAGATACAGACTCAGGCACACACACACACTGAGATACAGACACAGACACACACACACTGAGATACAGACTCAGACAAACACACACTGAGATACAGACTCAGACACACACACACACACTGAGATACAGACTCAGGCACACACACACACACTGAGATACAGACTCAGACACACACACACCGAGATACAGTCTCAGACACACTTATGCACACACTGAGATATAGTCTCAGACCCACTCACACTGAGCTATAGACACAGACACACATATACACACACACTGAGATACAGTCTCAGAGACACACTCACACTGAGATACAGACTCAGACACACTTATGCACACAATGAGATACAGTCTCAGACCCACTCACACTGAGGTATAGACACAGACACACTTATACACACACACACTGAGATACAGTCTCAGAGACACACTCACACTGAGATACAGACTCAGACACACTCACACTGAGATACAGACTCAGACACACTCACACTGAGATACAGACTCACACACACTCACACACATACTCGGATACAGACTCAAACAGACTAACAGACACACACTGAGATACAGTCTCAGACACACTCACACACTGAGATACGGACTCAGACACACTCACACACTGAGATACAGACTCTGACACACTCACACACACACTGAGATACGGACTCAGTCACACACACACACTTAGATACAGACTCAGACACACACACACTGAGATACAGTCTCAGGTACACTCGCACACTGAGATACAGACTCAGGCACACACACACACTGAGATACGGACTCAGAGACACACTGAGCTACAGACACACACACACACACACACACACACTGAGATACAGACTCAGATACACTTATGCACACACTGAGAAACAGACTCAGACACACTCACTGAGCTATAGACACAGACACACTTACACACACTGAGATACAGACTCAGGAACACACACACTGAGATACAGACTTAGACACACACTGAGATACGGACTCAGACACACACACACACTGAGATACAGACTCAGGCACACACACACGGAGATACAGTCTCAGACACACTCACGCACACACTGAGATACAGACTCAGACACACTCACACACTGAGATACAGACTCTGACACACTCACACACACACTGAGATCCGGACTCAGTCACACACACACACTTAGATACAGACTCAGACACACACACACTGAGATACAGTCTCAGGCACACTCGCACACTGAGATACAGACTCAGGCACACACACACACTGAGATACGGACTCAGAGACACACTGAGCTACAGACACTTACACACACACACACACACACTGAGATACAGACTCAGATACACTTATGCACACACTGAGAAACAGACTCAGACACACTCACTGAGCTATAGACACAGACACACTTACACACATTGAGATACAGATTCAGGAACACACACACTGAGATACAGACTTAGACACACACTGAGATACGGACTCAGACACACACACACACTGAGATACAGACTCAGGCACACACACACACACGGAGATACAGTCTCAGACACACTCAGGCACACACTGAGATACAGACTCAGACACACACACTGAGATACAGACTCAGGCACACACACACACTGAGATACAGACTCAGACACACACACACACACTGAGATACAGACTCAGACACACACACACACTGAGATACAGACACAGACACACACACACTGAGATACAGACTCAGACACACACACACTGAGATACAGACTCAGACACACACACACACACTGAGATACAGACTCAGGCACACACACACACTGAGATACAGACTCAGACACACACACACCGAGATACAGTCTCAGACACACACACACACACTGAGATACAGACTCAGGCGCACTCACACACACTGAGCTATAGACTCAGACACACTCACACACACTGAGACACAGACTCGGACACACACACAAACTGAGATATAGACTCAGACACACACACACTGAGACACAGACTCAGACACACACACACACTGAGACACAGACTCAGACACACTCACACACTGAGATATAGACTCAGACACACACACACTGAGATACAGTCTCAGACACACACACACACTGAGATACAGACTCAGGCACACACACACTGAGATACCGACTCTGACACACTCACACACACACTGAGATACGGACTCAGTCACACACACACACTTAGATACAGACTCAGACACACACACACTGAGATACAGTCTCAGGCACACTCGCACACTGAGATACAGACTCAGGCACACACACACACTGAGATACGGACTCAGACACACTCACACACTGAGATACAGACTCTGACACACTCACACACACACTGAGATACGGACTCAGTCACACACACACACTTAGATACAGACTCAGACACACACACACTGAGATACAGTCTCAGGCACACTCGCACACTGAGATACAGACTCAGGCACACACACACACTGAGATACGGACTCAGAGACACACTGAGCTACAGACACACACACACACACACACACACACTGAGATACAGACTCAGATACACTTATGCACACACAGAAAAACAGACTCAGACACACTCACTGAGCTATAGACACAGACACACTTACACACACTGAGATACAGACTCAGGAACACACACACTGAGATACAGACTTAGACACACACTGAGATACGGACTCAGACACACACACACACTGAGATACAGACTCAGGCACACACACACGGAGATACAGTCTCAGACACACTCACGCACACACTGAGATACAGACTCAGACACACACACTGAGATACAGACTCAGGCACACACACACACTGAGATACAGACTCAGACACACACACACATACTGAGATACAGACTCAGACACACACACACACTGAGATACAGGCACAGACACACACACACTGAGATACAGACTCAGACACACACACACTGAGATACAGACTCAGACACACACACACACACTGAGATACAGACTCAGGCACACACACACACTGAGATACAGACTCAGACACACACACACCGAGATACAGTCTCAGACACACTTATGCACACACTGAGATACAGTCTCAGACCCACTCACACTGAGCTATAGACACAGACACACTTATACACACACACACTGAGATACAGTCTCAGAGACACACTCACACTGAGATACAGACTCAGACACACTTATGCACACACTGAGATACAGTCTCAGACCCACTCACACTGAGGTATAGACACAGACACACTTATACACACACACACTGAGATACAGTCTCAGAGACACACTCACACTGAGATACAGACTCAGACACACTCACACTGAGATACAGATTCAGACACACTCATACTGAGATACAGACTCACACACACTCACACACATACTCGGATACAGACTCAAACAGACTAACAGACACACACTGAGATACAGTCTCAGACACACTCACACACTGAGATACAGTCTCAGGCACACTCACACACACTGAGCTGTAGACTCAGACACACTCACACACACTGAGACACAGACTCAGACACACTCACATACTGAGATATAGACTCAGACACACACACACACACACTGAGATACAGTCTCAGACACACTCACGCACACTGAGCTATAGACTCAGACACACTCACACACACTGAGATATAGACTCAGACACACACACACACACTGAGACACCGACTCAGACACACACACACACACTGAGATATAGACTCAGACACACACACACTGAGATACAGTCTCAGACACACACACACACTGAGATACAGACACAGACACACACACACTGAGATACAGACTCAGACACACACACACTGAGATACAGACTCAGACACACACACACACACTGAGATACAGACTCAGGCACACACACACACTGAGATACAGACTCAGACACACACACACCGAGATACAGTCTCAGACACACACACACACACTGAGATACAGACTCAGGCGCACTCACACACACTGAGCTATAGACTCAGACACACTCACACACACTGAGACACAGACTCAGACACACACACACACTGAGATATAGACTCAGACACATACACACTGAGACACAGACTCAGACACACACACACACTGAGACACAGACTCAGACACACTCACACACTGAGATATAGACTCAGACACACACACACTGAGATACAGTCTCAGACACACACACACACTGAGATACAGACTCAGGCACACACACACTGAGATACCGACTCTGACACACTCACACACACACTGAGATACGGACTCAGTCACACACACACACTTAGATACAGACTCAGACACACACACACTGAGATACAGTCTCAGGCACACTCGCACACTGAGATACAGACTCAGGCACACACACACACTGAGATACGGACTCAGACACACTCACACACTGAGATACAGACTCTGACACACTCACACACACACTGAGATACGGACTCAGTCACACACACACACTTAGATACAGCCTCAGACACACACACACTGAGATACAGTCTCAGGCACACTCGCACACTGAGATACAGACTCAGGCACACACACACACTGAGATACGGACTCAGAGACACACTGAGCTACAGACACACACACACACACACACACTGAGATACAGACTCAGATACACTTATGCACACACAGAAAAACAGACTCAGACACACTCACTGAGCTATAGACACAGACACACTTACACACACTGAGATACAGACTCAGGAACACACACACTGAGATACAGACTTAGACACACACTGAGATACGGACTCAGACACACACACACACTGAGATACAGACTCAGGCACACACACACGGAGATACAGTCTCAGACACACTCACGCACACACTGAGATACAGACTCAGACACACACACTGAGATACAGACTCAGGCACACACACACACTGAGATACAGACTCAGACACACACACACACACTGAGATACAGACTCAGACACACACACACACTGAGATACAGGCACAGACACACACACACTGAGATACAGACTCAGACACACACACACTGAGATACAGACTCAGACACACACACACACACTGAGATACAGACTCAGGCACACACACACACTGAGATACAGACTCAGACACACACACACCGAGATACAGTCTCAGACACACTTATGCACACACTGAGATACAGTCTCAGACCCACTCACACTGAGCTATAGACACAGACACACTTATACACACACACACTGAGATACAGTCTCAGAGACACACTCACACTGAGATACAGACTCAGACACACTTATGCACACACTGAGATACAGTCTCAGACCCACTCACACTGAGGTATAGACACAGACACACTTATACACACACACACTGAGATACAGTCTCAGAGACACACTCACACTGAGATACAGACTCAGACACACTCACACTGAGATACAGATTCAGACACACTCATACTGAGATACAGACTCACACACACTCACACACATACTCGGATACAGACTCAAACAGACTAACAGACACACACTGAGATACAGTCTCAGACACACTCACACACTGAGATACAGTCTCAGGCACACTCACACACACTGAGCTGTAGACTCAGACACACTCACACACACTGAGACACAGACTCAGACACACTCACATACTGAGATATAGACTCAGACACACACACACACACACTGAGATACAGTCTCAGACACACTCACGCACACTGAGCTATAGACTCAGACACACTCACACACACTGAGATATAGACTCAGACACACACACACACACTGAGACACCGACTCAGACACACACACACACACTGAGATATAGACTCAGACACACACACACTGAGATACAGTCTCAGACACACACACACACTGAGATACAGACACAGACACACACACACTGAGATACAGACTCAGACACACACACACTGAGATACAGACTCAGACACACACACACACACTGAGATACAGACTCAGGCACACACACACACTGAGATACAGACTCAGACACACACACACCGAGATACA